>NC_053024.1:331409092-331582682 GCF_003073215.2 Triticum urartu
CGGCGGCGAGGGGGATCTGGCGAGGGGGATAGCTATCGAGAGGGAGGGGGATCGAGATCGAGTGTCCTCATGAATATTCAATATATTTTCATATGGAATACAATCGATCTTCTGTAGGCCCGAGAAATATTTTTTCATATTGAATACAAAAATATTCATGATATCAAAAAGTGCCCGAGAAATGAAGGCTACAATTTAAATACAATCGACCTTAGCTAGCTATCTGTTCACAATCTTCTGTCCTTCTTTTTCGCAAATGGAGTTCTTCTGTGGAACGGGCGTCCTTTAGGTAGGGTGGTCCTGCTTCTTCTTGTGGTGTATGCTGCTACTTCATCGTCGTCGTCATGTTCGATCTTCTGGTCGCCGTACTTGTCGAAGTCTTGCTCATTGGCTACTCCATCCATTCCGATGATCTTCCTTTTGCCTCTCCCCACGACAACACGACTAGGCTTTGACGGATCGGTAATGAAGAAGCATTGGTCCACTTGTGAAGCCAGTACCCATGGCTCATTTTTCGCGGTGACGTTTGCGCCCGCGGTCTTGGATTTGGCTTTGGGTATAACCATGGTGGTGAAATACCGGTCTTCTTTTAGGACGCTCTTGGCCCATCTGACACGGAACATCGGGACCTTCTCTCCAGCGTAGCTCAGCTCCCAGATCTCCTCAATCCTTCCGTAGTATCTGTCCTTGTCGTTACCGGTGTAGGATTCCACCGTTACCCCGGAGTTCTGATAACCATCGCTCTTCATGTGCTTGTCCTCGGTGTAGAATGTGTAGCCGTTGATATCGTACGCCTCATAGGTCATCAGGTTGTGCTCGGCGCCCTGTGACAAGGCGAATATGAGTTGTTCTTCCGCGGAAGAATCCTCATGTAAAGGGTACGACAGAAGCTTCTGCTTGAACCAATGCGTGAAACATGAGTTGTGCTCTTTGAGTATATCTCCGTCCATCCTCTGTTGGCCTCGGTCATTATACGTCTTCTCAATAAAGGTTTTGTGCTCTACCACCCAAGGATCGACCACGTCTATGTGTTGTAGCGCGACTAGGTTTGCTCTTTCAAAGTCGGTGAGTCGACCCTCGAAGTCGACATGCATTTCGCGGCGACCCTCATGGTGACCCCATCCAGCGAGCCTGCCGAGGTGCCTGTTGACGGGCAGACCAACGGGGTTCTCGATGCCTAGATAATTCGTGCAGTAGGAGATGCACTCTTCGGTCAGAAAGCCCCTGGCTATACTTCCCTCTGGACGTGACATGTTGCGAACGTATCCTTTAATGACACCATTCATCCTTTCGAACGGCATCATGATGTGCAGGAACGTCGGCCCGAGTTGGATGATATCCTCCACAATATGGACCAGCAGATGCACCATAACATCGAAGAATGCGGGCGGGAAGTACATCTCAAGCTCGCATAGTATCACCACGATCTCTTCCTGTAGCCTTCTGAGTTGCCTCACGCCAATCGACTTCTGAGAGATGACGTTGAAAAAGTTGCATAGGCCAAATAGTGTTTCACGGACGTGCGCGTCCATGATCCCATGGATTGCAACTGGAAGTATCTGCGTCATCAGCATGTGACAGTCGTGAGACTTCATTCCGCTGAACTTCTGCTTCGCTGGGTCTAGGTATCTGCTTATCTTCCCCGCGCAACCGTAAGGAAGTTTTACTCCTAGGAGGCAGGTGTAAAACTGCTCGATCTCCGCCTGACTTAGAGTGAAGCACGCGGGAGGGTAGTCATTTCCGGTCTTCTTGGCCTTTTCGCCTTTGCGACGACTTTCTGTGTCCTGCTTCGCCTCATCATCATCATCATCATCATCATCATCATCATTAGCGTGAAGCTCCTGCCTGATGCCCATTGATTTCAAGTCTGCCCTTGCTTTCGGCCCATCTTTGGTCCTCTCTGGCATGTTGAGCAGGGTACCAAGCAGACTCTCGCACACGTTCTTCGTGATATGCATGACATCAAGGCTGTGAGGCACACGGTGGATCTTCCAGTACGGCAAGTCCCAGAAAACAGACCTTGTTTTCCATACCTTCAGCAGCGGCTCTGGCACCTTTCGCTTCTTTCCCGGCTCTGGCGCCTTTTGCTTCTTTCCCGGCAGTGGGCAATCTTTCCAATTTTTCAACAGCTCATCTATTTCCTCGCCGCTCCTCGTACACGGGCGTTTTCGGGGTTCGGTTTCACCATCGAACAGATCCTTGCGTTTCCTCCACGGGTCATCATCTCGAAGCCATCTTCGATGTCCCATGAACACGGTTTTCGAAGACCCGGGATCTCTATCTAGCTGGCGATATGTTGTGTCATCCATGCACCTTACGCATCCAGAAAATCCATGGACTACCTGCCCCGTGAGATATCCGTAACCGAGATAGTCGTGCACCGTCGTGAGCAGTGCGGCTCTCATAGGGAAATATTCTTTCTCTGCGGCGTCCCACGTATTGGCTGGCGTTTTCCACAGTGTGGCTAGCTCCTCCTTCAGCAGCCCCAGATACAGATTGATGTCGTTCCCTGGTTGTTTCGGCCCTTCAATTAGCATACTCATGTGAATGTACTTCCTCTTCATGCACAACCAGGGGGGAAGGTTGTACATCCACACAAACACAGGCCAGGTGCTATGTGTGCTTCTCTGGCTGCCAAACGGATTGACTCCATCGCTGCTCGCGCCCAGCACGATGCTCCTTGGATCCTTCCCAAATTCTGGGTATTCGAAGTTCAACGCTTGCCACTGGCTCGCATCCTTAGGGTGACTCAGCATCTTGTCTTTTTTATTTATCTTCGGATCATTTCCGTCATCTTCCCGCTTCTTCTCCTCCTATCCGCGTGCCAACGCAGGAGCTTTGCTACCTTAGGGTCCGCGAAATACCACTGCAGACGTGGAGTGATCGGAAAGTACCACACCGATTTTCGAGGATCTTTCTTCCTCTTCTTGTATCGAGTGACGCCGCACACTGGACATATGGTACACTCCGCGTGCTCGTCCCGATAAATGATACAATTTTTCATGCACACATGGTATTTCACGTGCGGTAAATCCAGAGGACACACGATTTTCTTCGCCTCCTTGAAACTGGTCGGGCACTTGTTCCCCTTGGGAAGACGTTCGTGCCAGAATGACATGTTCTCGTCGAAGCATGCGTCGGTCATTTTGTGTTTTACCTTCATCTCCAGAGCCATGAGCGTTACTTTCAGGCGGGTATCCTCGGGCCTGCATCCTTCATACAATGGAGTAACTGTGTCTATCTCCAGTTGATCCACCTTGGCTTTCTCTCGGGCGGCAGCTCTTGCGTTATCCGTCTGCTTGAGAAGCAGCTCTTGAATATGAGGGTCCTGCACCCAGCCTCCATCGTCGTCTGCTCCGGCATCTTCATTTTCATGATCATGCCATTCGTCTTGATCTTCCTCATCATCATGTATGACATCTTCTACATGATGACTGTGTACAGCATCACCGTCGTGATCATGTCTTGGAGATTCTTCATCTTCTCGCCCGCCCTCGCCGCGGTGGTACTTGTCTTGTTGCCCTTCCTCATTTCTTGCCCGGCCCCGGCCATGGACGACTTCATAGTCATCTTCATCACCTTGCCACCGATATCCATCCATGAAACCACGCAAGAGCAGGTGGTCCCGCACCTGCCCGGAATCCAGGTCCGCAATAAGGCTCTTCAGCTTGCATCTTCGACACGGACATCTTATCTCCGTCTCGTTCTTTTGAAGCATCTCGGCCTTCGCGGAGCTCAAAAACCTATTCACGATGACTTCAGTCATCGTGCGGACCATGGTCGCCTGCGGGGTAGAGCAAAACAATATTTTAGAACCAAGAAAAAATTTGGCATGACCTTCCCTAAAAATAGGACCAAAAAGAATGCATAGTGCCAAAATTCTCGCCGAAATGGAAGTGAATCAAAACATTCCGGCAAAATATTGGCAACTATCGCATTTCAAATACCGGTACCTTCAAACACAAACATATATGCAACACCACAAACACATGCAACACCACAAACATACATAGATCTAGCTAGGCCACAAAAAGTGCATGTGCACGTTGTTGGAGCGAGCTAGGGAGAAAGAAAGTAGATCTACATCATGAAGATAGCTTTCCCCTTACTTACCTATCAAAAAAAGGTAATTTCACCACTTAATTTTGATGAATCTATGGTGCAAATGAGGTGAGGAGGAGGAGGCAGCCGAAATCTTGGAGAAGGAGGTGGAGGGAATGAAGTGGGGAAAGTGAGTGGGTAGGTGTGGGGCTGTCCAAAATATCTTGTTGGGGTCCTAGGTTACTAATGGCGCACCACAAGGAAATGTGCCATTAGTAACCCTGGTTACTAATGGCGCACCTGCACGTGGTGCGCCATTAGAAGTTTTGCAAAAAAGTAAAAAATATAAATATATATACTAATGGCGCACCATGTAATAGTGCGCCATTACTAGTTTAAACTAGTAATGGCGCACTGTGAAACGGTGCGCCATTAGTAGTTTTGCAAAAAAAAGAAGAAGAAAAATTACAGTAATGGCGCACTCTCTGCCAGGTGCGCCATTACTAGTTAGAACTAGTAATGGCGCATTGTCTACCTGATGCGCCATTAGTATGTATGGAAAAATGAAAAAAAAATTAATACTAGTGGCGCACCCTGTTTCTGGTGCGCCATTAGTGTCTTCCACACTAATGGCGCATCACCAACAGGTGCGCCATTAGTATATAGTAGTGGCGCACTGCTTCCCTGGTGCGCCATTAGTATCAATCCTATCTATAGCCCTTTTCCTAGTAGTGTACAGAGTGAATCATCTTTCTTGGGAACCATGATGACATTGGCCAGCCACTCGGAGTGGTAAATCTCTCGGATGAACTTAGCTGCCAGAAGCCGAGCCACTTCCTCGCCAATTGCCTTTCTTTTCTCGACAGCGGACTATTGGACATGCTCTTTGACAGGTCTTGCTTTTGGGTCGACTCGCAAACGGTGCTCAGCCAGTTCTCTGGGTACACCTGGCATGTGAGAAGGTTTCCATGCGAAGATGTCCCAGTTCTCACGGAGGTACTGGATGATCGCTTCTTCCTATTTGTTGTCGAGTGTTGTTGATATATGAGTCGGAGTAACATTGGGATCAGTCGGCTGAATATGAACTGACTTTGTTTCACCAGATGACTTAAATGCAGACTCTGAAGCGGGCTTCTTAGCTCTCAACAAATCACTCGGATCTGCCATCCTCTTGTATTCTTTCATTTCTATTGCTACCATCTGTTCATCGGTAATCTTCGAGCCCTTTTAGAAGCACTCTTCTGCTCGCTGCCGATTACCAGTGACTGTAATCACGCCCCTAGGGCCAGGCATCTTGAGTTTGAGATACACATAACATGGTTGAGCCATGAAACAGGCATATGCAGTACTGCCCAGGATAGCATGATAGGCACTGTGAAAATCCATGACTTCAAATGTTAACTTTTCCTTACATTAATTCTTTGAATCACCGAAATCCACGTCAAGAGTGATGTGGCCGAGTGAATCGACTTTCTTTCCAGGTATAACTCCATGGGAACGCATGTTGCTCTCGCTGAGTTTGGACATCACAATGCCCATCCCTCGGAGGGTCTCAGTATACAAAATGTCCAAACCACTGCCACCATCCATCAAGACTTTGGTCAATCGGGTGCCCCCAACGACCGGGTCGACCACCAACGCTTGCCTCCCGAGGGTGGCAACATGCGGCGGGTGGTCAGACTAGTCGAATGTGATAGGAGTCTTTGACCATTTCAGATACATTGTCATTGTCGGAGCAACCATCTTTACTTCCCTGTTGATGACTTTCATTCGACTTTTTCTTTCAATATCAGCAAAAATCACCAAGGTGGAATTGACATTGGGAAATCTTTCACCATCCTCTTCCTTGTCATCATCCTTATCAGATTTGTTCTCTTTCTCACTAGGTTGCTTTTCTCGGAAGTGGTGTATAAGGACTCAGCACTGTCGAGTGGTATGCTTGGGATAGATCAGATTACCCTCTTCATTCTTCTTGATGCGAATATGACATGGAAAATCTAACACGTCGTCCGCGGCTCAATCTTTCACCTTCTTGGGCGTCCAGGGCCCTTTACGTTTTCCTTTAGATTTTCCTTGGATTGCGACTGCAACCTCTCCTGGACCCGCAGGTTCTGCTTTGCGCTTCTATCGGATCTCGGGTTCCGGCAAACCTCAAGGTTCGAACACTGGGGTGCGTGCAAAGATCTCCCCCTACCAACTCGCACCCTCAACCTCGCCACGATCTCAAAGGCAAGGTCGACAAACTTGCAACAGAAGGGACACAAGATTTATACTGGTTCAGGTCACCGTTGTAGTATAATACCCTACTCCAGTGTGGTATGGTTGATTGCCTCTTGGGCTGAGGATGAATAGTACAAGGGGAAGAACAGCCTCCTGAGGTGAGGTGTTCTTGTGCTAGGTGGGTGTGAGGATGGGTTGGATCCAGTCCAAGTAGAGATGGCTCAGCCCCCCCCCCCCCCTACTATGGTGGCTAACCTATTTATAGAGGCCCTGGTGCTCTTCCCAAATATTGAGCGGGAGGGGAGCCAACAACGGCCAATTTGAAAGGGGACAGCTAGTAGAAGTTGTCCTGACAAAAGCAGTCTTCGCCTACCATAGGCTCTGGTGGTGACGCCGCCTTGGGCTCCATGGTCACCTCCGTCTTGCCGTCCTGCTAGTCTTGGTCTCATTGCACCGATATGGAAACCTTTGCTTGACGCCTCGGTACTCCCCGCCTGCGCTTGCTTCCTTAGCACCAAAGAGGAAACAAGGACACTGTGCGCACTGGCACCCGCGTAGTCTCGATCGTCATGGCTCACGTCATTGGAACCTCAAGAGGTTTGCCTTGCCTTGATCTCTCCGTCCCTCGCCTAGTGAGGCTGCTCCCGAGGAGGTCTTGTGTTGTCCACCTCGCGAGGCTTGGCCCCTCGCGAGGGTCTTGAATGCTTGTTGGTGAATATGGTCCATACGGGCCCGCTCGCAGAGCCACACCATGCGCCGTAGGCAGGAAAGTCTGGGGACCCCGTTCCCAGAACGACGACAGTAGCCCCCAGGCCCAAGGAGCGCTCATGCTTGACTTCAAGGCGAAGCCAAAGGCCAAGTGCGGACGCCGCGGGCCCCAATAGCCTGCGGCCTTGGTCGACGTGTGGCTGTTGATTGGACGTGAGCGTCTCCGCTTCCCCATGTTGCCTCGGCAACTGCCCGACTTGACGAGTCCATGCTGCATGCAAGGAAAAACCATCATTACGTGTAATCATGGGGGCGCTGGTTGGCCTTCTTCTGCTATAAATGGGGAGGGGGGCAGAGCCCCCATTGCCCATCTCTTCCCATTCCGCTCTCTTCTCCCCCTTTGCTCCATCGCCAGTTGCGACACCAATGGCGCTGTCGAAGAGGTTCTCTGCCACAGAGAAGGGGAAGGCCCCTCGCAAGGGGCCCGGCTCTCCGGTGCCCAAGCGTGGACGCGGCCGTCCTCGTAAGCACACCGTGACCCCCGTCGCGGCCCCGCACAGCCGTGGCGGTGCCGCTTCGCGTGGCAGGGGTCGCTCCGGTCATGGCAGTCCTGTTGATGAAGGAGACGTGTCGTGGTTGCCCGACCTCCCTGGCCGCGCTTCCACTTGGTGGATGTGCTGCCGCAGTTTGTCGTCTAGTCGGAGAACACGGCCGGCAACTAGCTTCAGCTCCCACGCTTCTTCCCTGATGAGCTGCCGGCCTCAAGTCCAGGCGGGCTCTGGCTACAGGCGGACGACTGCTGTAGCAGGGCTTCCCGGGTCGCGGTTGAGCTCTCCGTCGAGGGCAACATTGCCCTGGCCCACGGCTGGCAGACGTTTGCCCGCGTGCGCGGCCTGGGCAGACGGTTCACCCTCCATTTCAAGTATGACGGTGACGCGACCCTCTATGTGAGGGTGTTTGGGGAAGATGGTCGCCGCGTCGGGTGCTGCCCTGAGGTCAATGACGGCGAGGAGGTGATCAGCCTTGGCGATGGTCATGATGAGGATGAGGGCAAACCCGCCCTTGGGGCCGACCACGTCTCGTCCAACTATGGCGGCTCTTCCTCCGGCGACAGCTCCAACAGCGACACTTACGACCAGCCGCCGCGCCCACTTCGAAGGCGGCAGTGGGTCATCTCGTCGCCGCACCTCCGTGAAGCGCGAGGAGGGGTCTGGCTGAGCTCGGGACGGCGCCAAGAGTCTTCCCTCGCGGATCGCTGTAGGGGCATGCACCACTTTTATTTCGTTCTTCCGTTCCTTCCTGTATTATGAAAGAAACCACTATGGGCCCCCGAGGGGCGTGCAACGAACTATGATTTCTCAAGTATTATGCTATGTTTATTGTTCATGTGCTGGGTCGCAACATCGTCATTTTATGTAGAGATAACTTAGCTTGACTTGCTCGGAGTAGTGTCCTCCTCACGAGGCGCTTGCTTCCTGGTGCCTACCAAGGCCTCCTTGGCCTGTTAGGCGCTTAGGAACTGCAAAAAATTCGTTAAGAGGCTTATCGTTCACCTGAGCCTTGGTCACAGGCGCCGCTGGCCTTGACCCAGGGCTTCGTATCGCGGTACCCGAGGTGCCTCGCGAAAAGCAGACGAAAGGCAAAAAAGGAAAAACGCTCACAAGGGCACCCGTCCAGTCCCCTCGCAAGGAATGCCAGAGAGAGTATAGGCTAAACTGAAGACAGAGACAGAGGCAGAAGGCGACGGAACCAAATCAGCGAAGAACACCAGAAGCAAACTTCAATTAAAAGAGGCGAGCCAACTACGGAAAGCAAATGAAAAGCCGCGTCCGGCACATAGTCTACTCTTCATGTCTTCTCACCAGCGCGGAGCCAAGTGCTGCCACTAGGACATGGGAGGAAGCCCCCGAGGCCCAAGGGAGGCACTCTGAGACTCCAGGGCGTGTACAGCCCCACTCATTATTATGTGAGTGTGTCTCGAGCGGAGATCTTCACAGGCACTGGGCCTTCTTCACAGGCGCTGGGCCTTTCTTCATGAGTAGAACTTCCGGAGGTGCTGGATGTTCTAGGTGTTCTGGATGGGTACCCCATCCCGTGTCTCCAGGCGTGCGGCGCCAGGCCTGGAGACATGGACGACCTTGAACGGGCCCCCCCACATGGGTGAGAGCTTATGTAGCCCTTCCCAGGAGAGCACCGCCTCAGGACGAGGTCACCCACCTCGAGCGTCCTGGAGTGGACGTTGCGGCAGTGGTACCGCTGCAGCGCCTGCTGGTATCTTGCCGCCCGTAGTGCAGCTTCATGGTGGCGTTCCTCCCCCAACACGAGGTCCGTCCCCCGCATGGCGTCCTGGTGCGTCTCATCAAACGCCAGGACCCGTGTGGAGCGATGCTTGACCTCATGAGGGAGGACCACTTCTGCTCCGTAGACGGGGAAGAATGGGGTCTTGCCCGTGGGCTTGGTGGAGGTGGTGCAGATGGACCACAAAATGGACTACAGCTCGTCGTGCCAGCTCCTGCTGCAGGCTTCGAGCTTCTTCTTGAAGGTCCTGGTCTTGAGGCCTCTCAGGACCTCCATGTTGGCGCGTTAAGCTTGGCCATTGCTCCTATGGTGCGCCACTGAAGCGTAGCAAATCTGCGTTCCAAGGTTAGTGTAGTATGTTTTGAAGAGATTACTGGTGAGCTACGAGCCATTATCGGTCATGATGCGGTTGGGGACCCCAAAATGGCTCACGAGGCCCTTGATGAACTTGACCGTAGAGCCAGCTGGGATGGTGCGGACGGCTTCTACCTCCACCCACTTGGTGAACTTGTCGATGGCAACGTAGAGGTATCAGTAGCCCCCAGGCGCTCGAGGGAACGGGCCCAGGATGTCCAGTCCCCAGACTGCGAACGTCCACGAGAGTGGAATGGTCTAGAGGCGCTGAGCTGGCTGGTGGATTTGCTTGGTGTGGAATTGGCAGGCCTCGCAAGAACTCACCGGCTCCGCTGTGTCGTTGAGCGCCGTAGGCCACTAGAATCCGGTGCGGAATGCCTTGCCGATGAGGGTTCGTGACGACGAGTGGTGCCCGCAGTCCCCGCCGTGTATGTCGGCTAGCAGCTCTTTCCCCTGTTCCCTAGAGATGCAACGCAATGAAACGTCATTTGGCCGCTTCCTGTATAGCTCACCGTCCTGGATGCAGTATGCCGTGGCTTGACGGGCCACACCCTCCTCGTCTTCCTCCTTCTCCGGCAGCATCCCTTGCGTCAGGTATTCCTTGAATTCCTTGGTCTAGCATCCCTCGTGGGGCTCGAGCACCAAGAGTAGACGTGCTCCCGAAGTCGGGCCACAGGCTGGGGCTCCCGCGATAGGTGGCTGCGGGAGCTCCTCCCGGGGCTTCGCTATCCTTGGAAGCGGTGGTGTCGCCGATGGCTTGAAGAGCCACTCCTCGAAGACGCCAGGCTCTTGGGGCTGTCATTTGGATGCCCTTTTGGCGATGTCGTCGGCTTCCTTGTTGGTTCCCCGAGGCACGTGATGCAACTCTGAGCCCAGGAACTGCTTCTCCATCTTGCGCACTTCCGCGAGGTATGCCTCCATGTGTTTGTCCTTTGGCTCGTACACCTTGTTGGCGAAGTTGACGAGGAGCTGCGAGTCGCCCCTGATGGTGAGACGCTTCACCCCTAGTGCCGTCGCAGCCTTCAGGCTGGCTATGAGGCCTTCGTACTCCGCATTGTTTTTGGAGACCTTCTTGCCCTACTGGAAGCAGCGCTGAACGGTGTAGTAGAGCTTTTCATGAGTGGGTGAGATAAGCACCGCTCCAGCCCCCGCGCCTTGGTGCGCGAAGGCACCATCAAAATACATGACCCAGCCGTCGGGCGCCTCACTTCCCGGCGAGAGGGACCGGTCCTCGCCTATTTCAAGCGCCGGGTCGTCCGTCCATTCTGCCATGAAATCGGCGAGCGCGGCTCCCTTGATGACCCTGGTGGTGCTGAACTCCAACTGGAATGCCTGTAGCTCGATGTTCCACTCGGCGACCCTCCCGGCGGAGTTGGGGCTCCTAAGGACCCTCTCCAGTGGGTAGGCCAAGACGACCTTGATGGGGTTGCCTTGAAAATAGTGCCGCAGCTTACATGACCAGGAGCGCGAGTAGGAGCTTCTGAGGCATGGGGTACCGTGCTCTTGCATCCCACAACACCGTGCTGACGAAGTATACCGGGTGCTCGACGAGGGTAGGCGCGCTGATGATGCTTGCACCTTCCGGGAGTTGGGGTGCCTCCTGAGGTGATGGATCCCCCAACGCTTGATCTCTTGTCGGGGCCTTTGTGGGTTCGGGGGCGTCATCCTACTGAGCTTGATCCTCTGTTGTCGCTGCAGCGGCCCATGCGGCGCCCTCCTGGTCTTGCGTCGTCTCTGCTGGGGGCATAGCTCGGCATGATGCGCCCTTGGCATGGTGTTCTTCCCAAATCGCCACTAGAGCCGCGTTGGCGGAGTGGGGAGTGGCGGCAAGATAAAGCACTAGGGGCTCGAGAGGTCGCAGCGCCACCATCACTGGAGGGCTGGTCAGGTATCTCTTGAGGTCTTGAAATGCTCGGTCGGCCTCCAGGGTCCAGCAGCTTGCCGGAAGGGACGCCTAACACGCACTTCTCCTGGTTGAGTCGCAAGTCCACCTGGCGGAGTCTTTCAAAGGTCTCCTCCAGGTCTTGGATCAAGGTCCTCGCTTCCCGAGACTTCACCACGATGTCGTCGACGTAGGCTTCAGCGTTCCTCCCGAGCTGCCGTCCCAAGGCGATGTGCATGAGCCGCCGGAAGGTTGCGCCTGCATTGCGCAGCCCGATAGGCATGCAAGTGTAGCAGTACACCCCAGAAGGGGTCAGTAAGGCTGTCTTCTCCACATCTTCTACCGCCATCTTGATCTGGTGATATCCTGAGAACGCATCCAGGAAGCACAGCAAGTCGCACTCGGCAGTGGAGTCGACAATCTGGTCGATGCATGGAAGAGGGAATGGATCTTGAGGGCAGGCCTTGTTGACGTTGGTGAAGTCGACGCACATTCGCTCCTTCCCGCCTTTCTTGGGCATGACGACGGGGTTTGCTAGCCACTCGGGGTATCGAACCTCACGAATCGCACCCGCAGCCTCCAACTTGTGGGTCTCTTGGACGATGAAAGCTTGCTTCTCCATGGACTGTCGCCTCGCCCTCTGCTTTACGAGGCGTACGTTGGGGCACACCTTTAGGTGGTGCTCTATCACCCCTCCTGGGACCCCTACCAGCTGATCGGGCTCCCAAGCGAACACTTCCTTGTTTGCGCGCAAGAACTTCACCAGTGCCTCCTCCTGACCAGGCTCAAGGTTGGCACCTATGGTAAAGGTTGCCCCCGAGGACCCGTCCTCCTCGACTGACACTCGCTTGGTTTCTGCCTTGTCTTGAGTGAAAACCTGCTTCTTCTTGGTTGGTGCGGCTCCCTTGGCCTTGGAGGCATCCGCGTCAGTGGGCCGCGCTGTCGCGGCGGTCTTGAGGGCGAGCTTGAGTGTCATCAATGCTTCCTTGGTGTCCCCAACTACTGTGAGGACACCCTTGCTCCCGGGCATCTTCATGAGGTTGTAGGCCGGATGGGTCGCCGCCATGAACTGAGCCAGGGCTGGGTACCCGAGGACGGCGTTATATGGGAGGCCAATGTGGGCGATGTTGAAGTCGACCAACTCGGTGCTGTAATTGTCGTGCATGCCCAAGGTCACGCGGCGGCGGGTCTGCCCCAGGGAGCGGGCGGAGCCTCCACCAACCCCTGAGAAAGGCTTGCTAGGGTAGAGCCGCTCGAGCGGTACGTGAAGAATGCTGCAGGCATCGACGGAGAGCACGTTGAGGCCGGCGCCACCGTGATGAGCATCTTGGTGACGGAAATATGGCAGATGGTGGGCGTGCAAAGCATTGGGAGCGCACTCGAGCCGACGGTGGAGACGGGATGATCCCCTGAGTCGAAGGTGAGGTCGGCCTCGGGCGTGGCCCAGCCTGGCGGAGCCCTCGGGCGTGTGGAAGTGGCGCCGATCTGGCGAAATAATGGCTTGATGTGATGATCCGAGGGTGGTGCTTGTGAGCCGCCAAGGAGGGCCACAACCGCGTGGTGCGCCGGCACCGCGTAGCGCGCAGGGAAGAGGCCGCGCAACTCCTCCCAGGATGCCACCTGGATCCAGGGAGGTTGAGCAGCCAGGCGCGTGGTGCGCCAGTGAGGGCCATGGGAAGCCAGTTGGCCATGACCTTGTCGTCGCCCCTAGCCTTAAGGAAGTCCTCCTCATACACCAGCAGGAAAGCCGACGGCTCTGCCGCACCGTCGTAGCACGGCGGTATCTCTGGCTTGAACTTGGGAAGCCACTACACGTGTTGCAAGGCAGGAGGAAGGGCTCGGAGCCCCCAAGCGTCACTGTGGGCACCCTTAGATCCAGCCGGAAGGGCGGCGCCATCCATGGAGAACGAGCGTGAAGATGGTGGAGCACGAATCGATGGAAGGAAAACTCCGGCACACCCCTACCACTACAAAAAAATACACTTCCGTGATAATACGTGTTTGTCACAGTAGGTCGCTTTTTTGTCATGCATGTACATCCAAGACAAATTTATGACAGAATCAAGATAGTCATACATGTGCTGTCGTGGAAGTGTTCCATGACATTACCAAAATTATCATCACAGAAGTGTCCACTTCCATGACGATAAATCACGCGTCACAGAAGTGCTTTCGTCAAGGGTGACCGACACGTGGCATCCACCGTAACGGAACGTCGTTAAGCTATCGGGTCGGGTTTTGGATCCGATAACCCGTTAACAGCCCCGACCAATGGGGATTTTCCATGTGTAAAATCATCATTGGCTAGAGGAAACATGTGTCGGCTCATCGCCGGGACAGATGTCATCAACTCACTGGACAAAAGGCGCCTATGATACGTCGACACATGGCACGGCCCAACAAGTTTAAATGGGCCGGCCCAACTAAAGGCCCACAAGATTTTGCGGACCATAATGGGCCGGCCCAGCTAAAGGCCCGCAAAATTTTACGGACCATAATGGGCCGGCCCAGCTAGAGGCCCACTAGATTTCGCGGGCCATAATGGGCCGGCCCAGGTAAAGGCCCACAAGATTTTTGTGTGCCATAATAGGCCGGCCCAGGTAAAGGCTCACAAAATTCTTGCGGATCATCATGGGCCAGCCCAGCTAAAGGCCCACGAGATTTCACCGACATTAATGGGCTGACCCAGGTGTAGGCCCACAAGATTTTGAGGACCCTAGTAGGCCGGCCTGTTAACTGGCTGCGACGTTTTGGGCCAAATGTCGGCCCATATTTGATACGGTCTATTAATGGCCTGCCACGCTCCGGGCCTAATAGGGGCCCATATGAGATCCGGCCCGTTAAAAGCCTACCACGTTCTGGGCCAAATTACGGCCCAGATCAGGTCCCGCCTTTTAACAGGTTTTGGGCCTAATTATGGCCCATATCAGATTCGGCCCGTCAACTGGACACTATGCTTTTAGGCCCACTTGCTAAAGGCCCACTTAGTAATTCGGCATGATATTAGTTTTGGCCTGTTAAGGGCCCGTTTAACATTTTGGCCCTATATTAATTTCAGCCTGTTAAAAGCCCGTCATATAGTTGGGCCTAACTACGGCCCGGTTTGCATCCGGCCTGCTCGCAACCGATATCTGATTGGGCAAAACAAGGACCGAGACAATTTTTCGGCCTGTTAAAAGGCTGTGATTTGATTCGCACAATCATGTGCCGGGTTTCATTTCAGGCTGCTGCCGGCCCATGAGCTGATCGGCACGTTTCAGGCCCAACCTACATCGTGATTGCATGACGGCCCGATTATGTACCGTAATTTTACGGTTTGGCCAGTTTACTTTGAAGACAGGATATATATACAGTAAAATAACTACAGCATCGTGAATAAGAAAAAACCTATACTATACAATAAAGAAATTACGGCATATTACATCCACTAGGCATCAATGTTCACCACTATGATAATAAAGCACAAGCAGACAGCAGATTACATACACTGGGCATCAAAGATCACCACCAGTGCAAATAAACATGCCGACAAAATAATATACAAAACCGACAGCACTTCAATAGAGTTCAAGAAAGGTTATCCCTGCTGGGGAGCTGCAGCGCAAGCAGCTGAGCAAGATGATGAGACTGCGCTTGTTTAATTCTTATATCTTCCTCACTCTGAAAGATAAAACAAGCAGACAGATGACTGATTTTGCACATAAAAGTATCAGTGCTGACAATTCATCACATTTCTTACTGACGAATAAAGTTACACAGTTTAAATTTGCATTAACACAATATGGTATTGTTCAGGTCAAGACGTGGCAGGAAATGACATTGTGAAGGAGTTGGCAGCTTCACGACACCACTGGATTACAGATCGAGAACTCACAAGTATCAATGGTTAGTGTGCGTTCAATTTATACCATTTCAGATTGGCAAATAAAGAGACGGTTTAAATAATAGTAGAATGATATGACATTTTCATAGTTAAGACATTGCAGAATATGACATTGTGCAGTAGTGGGTAGGTTCACCACACCACTGGATTACAGATGAAGAACAGAAGCATACATGCAGTGCAAAAGAAGATCACTTGCTCTGTATAGTTTAATTTACATGGTATGAAGAAGGAACTTGGTTGTACAACTGAAACTTAAATTGAGAAAGGACGAACGTTTGTTTATGAACTATATATAATAAACTTTAAACAAGCAATTTGATGCAAACAACAAAAATAAATAGTTGTTGTAGTCATGCCTAACCAAATTTATACAACAAAGTTTGAAGGCTTGAGATGGACGAACCTACATTATTGGTGAAGACAGGCTCTATAAAGGCCTTGTCCATGATGATGGGGGGGGGCAATTCAAGAAGTTTACCACAGAATCTTTTTCAAAAGCATTTCCTTTATTATACATTTTATTTAGAGTAAATATTGATGTGATAATATACGGAAAAATGGAGAATATTTAAGATAAGATGAAGAGTGATGCTACATAACCAAGTAGCTATAAATGTAAGTGCAGCAATACAGGCAAAAGGTACAGCCAAGAGCAATGCACAGCTAAACTTCTTCAGTACCAACCTTATGGTAAGAGTAAATATAGATCTGATGTGTAGAAAATGGAGGGCAAAGGAAAATAAGCTGCAGAGTGATGGTACATGAACAACTACCTGTCATTATAAGTACACTGATAAAGGACAACATGTACTTACAAGAACAATGCAGAGCTAAAAAAACATTGGCATTGGATATATTCTACACTAATGTAACCATTCATACATATCAGATAATTTGGAGCGAACAATTGATAAGCAAGCTATCATGCATACTGCTGTCACATAATGAACCAGGTATGTATGCAAGTACAATGATACAGGACAATAGGTACTAACAAGAGCAATGCAACGGGCAGCATATTTGTGATATCCTGTCGTTCTTGTCAAACCGGAATTCTTTGAGCAGATTTCCTACAAAAAAGATTCGTAAGGCACATGCGGAAAAGTAGAAGTTGAAATTGTCATGTGATTTCATAGACAGTACCTCATCCTGGGAATGAGACCAGTGCATAACAAGGTTTTTCCATTCAATGTCTTTTAAATTTAGCATAGGAGACTTCACCAGAAATTCGTTTATAGACTTGCCATCAAAGTGTGATTTGCTCAGGTAACACCGATACTGCTGCAATGCTTCCTTGAAAAGCACAAGCAATCTTTGCTCATCATGACTATCCAGATTGACCCTCGCCTAGTTACAACAATGTAATGTAAATCATTGATGTGTTCAATCAGCAGAAAACAAGAAAATAATAGCCATGAATAATAGCACTTACACGTAATTTGGACAAGAAGATGTGAAAATGGTGTTTGTCTTCACAATAATCTTCCCATGATGGGAATATATGCACGTAGTCCCTAACAACATTGAAAGCATTGTCTTTGAAACTGGGAATAAATGGAATGGGGTTCCAATCTGCGGGAATTGGCCGTCTCTGCAGTTGGGATAGGTCTTCGGCCGGTGGACTTGCTGTACTTTTTGCTGGAGTGGGATTTTTCTGTGGTACAACTGGTGCTATGGCAAATGAAATCGGTATACCTTTTGCTGGAGTGCAGGTTCTGTGTGGTGGGGCTAGTGGTGTGGCCAGTGAAGTATGGGTACAGTCTACTGGAGTCGGTCCTATGTTTTGTGTCACTGGTTGTACAACCAATATAAGTGGGGTGCTGTCTGATTTCTCCGGCACCACCACGTTTTTCAAGGACTTTGCTGGTGCTCCTTCAGGTTCGGCAATCACCCTCTTCCTTTTTGATGTCTGGTGCACAAGAACAACATTTGAGTGGAAAAACATGGTATGATGACAGATGGAATATGTATTAATAATGGATGGGCATGGCATCTTGACATATATGATGAGTAAACTAAGCAAATGGCGGTGCAACAAAGTAGAAGAAATGCAAGACAACATATGCAAGATACCCACAATCAATAAAACATTGACAAATTAGAACAGGCACCTTGATGGGTGAACCAGACAGGCCATCTACCTTTGACTCCTCGAGGTTATAATAGTCATTAGGATCATATTCTGAACAAGAATCAATAGGTGGGGAGCGTATGAGTTTCATTGCATCCAGAATGGCACTCAATGCCTTGGTGCCAATTTTGTAAGTCATTGCAGTGTTTAGCTTCAAGAGTGGACTGCTGCTAGTGCAACACAAAGTAGCTGCACAGATCATAGTGTAGATATAACGGGAAAACCTTAAGCATCAGAGTAAAATCAGCAAAGTGGAACTTGCTGGAATATATGTGCTAGTATTGCCGGTACGGCTAGAAAGGCTTCGGATACCAGCTCCCTTCAAGTGAAGGTGCAGTACTGTTAATATCAATGTAACTCTCAAAGGCGACACACCTCCCCACATTTCCTTGCTATTCTTATAGGATTCAAGTGGGCAGGCCACTACAAATCCTATTCCTATGTTTACAAGATCCTACGAATCAAAGAGGCTCAAAGTGTCCATCACAACCGACCGTATAGACCTCTACACTGCAAATGTCCCTGCTCATCTTCAGTACAAGGAACATACTGTACTATTATCATACTCCCTCCGTTCCAAAATATAAGTCTTGGTAGAGATTTCCACTATGGATCACATACAGATGTATCCAGCTACATTTTAGAGTGTAGATTCACTCATTTTGCTCCATATGTAGTCCATGGTGGAATCGATACAAAGACTTGTATTTAGGAAAAGAGAGAGTACATATTAAAGAAGAACGGAAGAGGAACATGGTAAAGAAGAGCAAGCAGATTTTGGATAATAAAATGTTGGTTGCACAGTGCCCACACATGATGAACCAGAGCGCATTAAGAATGCAACTCCTAGCTGTCTCTCGACCATTTCAGGTGGTTGGATGAAGATCCTACGTCTCCTAACCCTTCTTCTTCCTCGTCTCTGATTCTTCGCATACAGAACACCGCACGGGCCGCCGGCCGGACCACCGGCCCCCACCGCCTATGTTCCTCTGCCACCCCCCCCCCCCCCCCCCCCCCCCCCCCCCCCCCCCCCCCGTTGTCTTCGTTCGGCGAGGCCCCACAACCACCCGAGCCCCTTCGATCGCACCGGCTAACTCTGGCGAGCTCTGAAAATCGACTGACCCAATTTTGAAATTTGGTCTACTGTGATTTAACTAGTGTGGAATATAGAAGGGGAAAACCATAAGCATTGCGAGTATGGTGTTGAGCGTGCCATGGCGGATCTGAAGGTGCAAACCGTGAAGGAAATATTCCCTAGAGGCAATAATAATGTTATTATTTTATTTCCTTATATCATGATAAATGTTTATTATTCATGCTAGAATTGTATTATCCGGAAACATAATATTTGTGTGAATACATAGACAAACCAAACGTCACTAGTATGCCTCTACTTGACTAGCTCGTTGATTGAAGATGGTTATGTTTCCTAACCATAGACATGCGTTGTCATTTGATTAATGGGATCACATCATTAGGAGAATGATGTGATTCACATGACCCATTCCATTAGCTTAGCACCCGATCGTTTAGTATGTTGCTATTGCTTTCTTCATGACTTATACATGTTCCTATGACTATGAGATTATGCAACTCCCCTTTACCGGAGGAACACTTTGTGTGCTACCAAACATCACAACGTAACTGAGTGATTATAAAGGAGCTCTACAGGTGTCTCCACAGGTAAATGTTGGGTTGGCGTATTTCCAGATTAGGATTTGTCACTCCGATTGTCGGAGAGGTATCTCTGGGCCCTCTCGGTAATGCACATCACATAAGCCTTGCAAGCATTACAACTAATGAGTTAGTTGCAAGATGATGTATTATGAAACGAGTAAAGAGACTTGCCGGTAACGAGATTGAACTAGGTATTGAGATACCGACGATCGAATCTCGGGCAAGTAACATACCGATGACAAAGGGAACAACGTATGTTGTTATGCGGTCTGACCGATAAAGATCTTCGTAGAATATGTAGGAGCCAATATGAGCATCTAGGTTCCACTATTGGTTATTGACCGGAGACGTGTCTCGGTCATATCTACATTGTTCTTGAACCCGTAGGGTCCGCACACTTAAGGTTTCGATGATAGTTATATCATGAGTTTATGCATTTTGATGTACTGAAGTTTGTTCGGAGTCCCGAATGTGATCACGGACATGCCGAGGAGTCTCTAAATGGTCGAGACATAAAGATTGATATATTGGAAGCCTATATTTGGATATCGGAAGTGTTCCGGGTGAAATCGGGATTTTACCGGAGTACCGAGAGGTTACCGAAACCCTCCGGGAGGTATATGGGCCTTAGTGGGCTTTAGTGGAAGAGAGGAGAGGTGGCCAGGGCTGGGCCGCGCGCCCCTCCCCCTAGTCCGAATAGGACAAGGAGAGGGGGGCGGCGCCCCCCCTTCCTTCTCTCCCTCCTCTTTCCCCCTTCCCGAATCCTATTCCAACTAGGAAAGGGGGGGAATCCTACTCCAGGTGGGAGTAGGACTCCTCCTGGCGCGCCCTCCTCCTGGCCGGCCGCACCTCCCCTTGCTCCTTTATATACGGGGGCAGGGGGAACCCCTAGACACACAAGTTGATCCACGTGATCATATTCTTAGCCGTGTGCGGTGCCCCCTTCCACCATAATCCTCGACAATATTGTAGCGGTGCTTAGGCGAAGCCCTGCGAATGTAGAACATCAAGATCGTCACCACGCCGTCGTGCTGACGGAACTCTTCCCCGACACTTTGCTGGATCGGAGTCCGAGGATCATCATCGAGCTGAACGTGTGCTATAACTCGGAGGTGCCGTAGTTTCGATGCTTGATCGGTCGGGCCGTGAAGACGTACGAGTACATCAACCGCGTTGTGCTAACGCTTCCGCTGTCGGTCTACAAGGGTACATAGATCACACTCTCCCCTCGTTGCTATGCATCACCATGATCTTGCGTGTGCGTAGGAATTTTTTTGAAATTACTACGTTCCCCAACAGTGGTATCAGAGCCTAGGTTTTATGTGTTGATGTTATATGCACGAGTAGAACACAAGTGAGTTGTGGGCGATATAAGTCATACTGCTTACCAGCATGTCATACTTTGGTTCGGCGGTATTGTTGGACGAAGCGGCCCGGACCGACATTACGCGTACGCTTACGCGAGACCGGTTCTCCCGACGTGCTTTGCACAAAGGTGGCTAGCAGGTGACAGTTTCTCCAACTTTAGTTCAACCAAGTGTGGCTACGCCCGGTCCTTGCGAAGGTTAAAACAGCACCAACTTGACAAACTATCGTTGTGGTTTTGATGCGTAGGGTAAGATTGATTCTTGCTTAAGCCCGTAGCAGCCACGTAAAACTTGCAACAACAAAGTAGAGGACGTCTAACTTGTTTTTGCAGGGCATGTTGTGATGTGATATGGTCAAGACATGATGCTAAATTTTAGTGTATGAGATGATCATGTTTTGTAACCGAGTTATCGGCAACTGGCAGGAGCCATATGGTTGTCGCTTTATTGTATGCAATGCAATCGCGCTGTAATGCTTTACTTTATCACTAAGCGGTAGCGATAGTCGTGGAAGCATAAGATTGGCGAGACGACAACGATGCTACGATGGAGATCAAGGTGTCGCGCCGGTGACGATGGTGATCACGACGGTGCTTCGAAGATGGAGATCACAAGCACAAGATGATGATGGCCATATCATATCACTTATATTGATTGCATGTGATGTTTATCTTTTATGCATCTTATCTTGCTTTGATTGACGGTAGCATTATAAGATGATCTCTCACTAATTATCAAGAAGTGTTCTCCCTGAGTATGCACCGTTGCGAAAGTTCTTCGCGCTGAGACACCGCGTGATGATCGGGTGTGATAGGCTCTACGTTCAAATACAACGGGTGCAAAACAATTGCACACGCGGAATACTCAGGTTATACTTGATGAGCCAAGCATATACAGATATGGCCTCGGAACACGAAGACCGAAAGGTCGAGCGTGAATCATATAGTAGATATGATCAACATAGTGATGTTCACCAATGAAACTACTCCATCTCACGTGATGATCGGACATGGTTTAGTTGATTTGGATCACGTAATCACTTAGAGGATTAGAGGGATGTCTATCTAAGTGGGAGTTCTTTTAGTAATATGATTAATTGAACCTAAATTTATCATGAACTTAGTACCTGATAGTATCTGGCTTGTTTATGTTTGATTGTAGATAGATGGCCCGTGCTGTTGTTCCATTGAATTTTAATGCGTTCCTTGAGAAAGCAAAGTTGAAAGATGATGGTAGCAATTACATGGACTGGGTCCGTAACTTGAGGATTATCCTCATTGCTGCACAGAAGAATTACGTCCTGGAAGCACCGCTGGGTGCCAGGCCTGCTGCTGGAGCAACACCAGATATTATGAACGTCTGGCAGAGCAAAGCTGATGACTACTCAATAGTTCAGTGTGCCATGATTTACGGCTTAGAATCGAGACTTCAACGACGTTTTGAACGTCATGGAGCATATGAGATGTTCCAGGAGTTGAAGTTAATATTTCAAGCAAATGCCCGGATTGAGAGATATGAAGTCTCCAATAAGTTCTATAGCTGCAAGATGGAGGAGAACAGTTTTGTCAGTGAGCATATACTCAAAATGTCTGGGTATAATAATCACTTGATTCAATTGGGAGTTAATCTTCCAGATGATTGCGTCATTGACAGAATTCTCCAATCACTGCCACCAAGCTACAAGAGCTTTGTGATGAACTATAATATGCATGGGATGAATAAGACTATTCCCGAGCTCTTCGCAATGCTGAAAGCTGCGGAGGTAGAAATCAAGAAGGAGCATCAAGTGTTGATGGTCAACAAGACCACTAGTTTCAAGAAAAAGGGCAAAGGGAAGAAGAAGGGGAACTTCAAAAAGAACAGCAAGCAAGTTGCTACTCAAGAGAAGAAACCCAAACCTGGACCTAAGCCTGAAACTGAGTGTTTCTACTGCAAGCAGACTGGTCACTGGAAGCGGAACTGCCCCAAGTATTTGGCGGATAAGAAGGATGGCAAGGTGAACAATGGTATATGTGATATACATGTTATTGATGTGTACCTTACTAATGCTCGCAGTAGCACCTGGGTATTTGATATTGGTTCTGTTGCTAATATTTGCAACTCAAAACAGGGACTACGGATTAAGCAATGATTGGCTAAGGACAACGTGACAATGCGCGTGGGAAATGGTTCCAAAGTCGATGTGATCGCAGTCGGCACGCTACCTCTACATCTACCTTCGGGATTAGTATTAGACCTAAATAATTGTTATTTGGTGCCAGCGTTAAGCATGAACATTATATCTGGATCTTGTTTGATGCCAGACGGTTATTCATTTAAATCAGAGAATAATGGTTGTTCTATTTACATGAGTAATATCTTTTATGGTCATGCACCCTTAAAGAGTGGTCTATTCTTATTAAATCTCGATAGTAGTGACACACATATTCATAGTGTTGAAGCCAAAAGATGCAGAGTTGATAATGATAGTGCAACTTATTTGTGGCATTGCCGTTTGGGTCATATTGGTATAAAGCGCATGAAGAAACTCCATACTGATGGGCTTTTGGAACCACTTGATTATGAATCACTTGGTACTTGCGAACCGTGCCTTATGGGTAAGATGACAAAAACACCATTCTCCGGTACTATGGAGAGAGCAACAGATTTATTGGAAATCATACATACAGATGTATGTGGTCTGATGAATGTTGAGGCTCGTGGCGGATATCGTTATTTTCTCACCTTCACAGATGACTTAAGCAGATATGGGTATATCTACTTAATGAAACATAAGTCTGAAACGTTTGAAAAGTTCAAAGAATTTCAGAGTGAAGTTGAAAATCATCGTAACAAGAAAATAAAATTCCTACGATCTGATCGTGGAGGAGAGTATTTGAGTTACGAGTTTGGTGTACATTTGAAACAATGTGGAATAGTTTCGCCACTCACGCCACCCGGAACACCACATTGTAATGGTGTGTCCGAACGTCGTAATCGTACTTTACTAGATATGGTGCGATCTATGATGTCTCTTACTGATTTACCGCTATCGTTTTGTGGATATGCTCTAGAGACGGCCGCATTCACGTTAAATAGGGCACCATCAAAATCCGTTGAGATGACACCTTATGAACTGTGGTTTGGCAAGAAACCAAAGTTGTCGTTTCTGAAAGTTTGGGGCTGCGATGCTTATGTAAAAAAGCTTCAACCTGATAAGCTCAAACCCAAATCGGAGAAATGTGTCTTCATAGGATATCCAAAGGAAACTATTGGATACACCTTCTATCACAGATCCGAAGGCAAGACTTTTTTTGCTAAATTCGGAAACTTTATGGAGAAGGAGTTTCTCTCGAAAGAAGTGAGTGGGAGGAAAGTAGAACTTGACGAGGTAACAGTACCTGCTCCCTTACTGGAAAGTAGTACATCACAGAAACCTGTTTCTGTAACACCTACACCAATTAGTGAGGAAGCTAATGATAATGTTCATGAAACTTCAGAACAAGATACTACTGAACCTCGTAGATCAACCAGAGTAAGATCTGCACCAGAGTGGTACGGTAATCCTATTCTGGAAGTCATGCTACTAGATCATGATGAACCTACGAACTATGAAGAAGCGATGGTGAGCCCAGATTCCGGAAAATGGCTTGAAGCCATGAAATCTGAGATGGGATCCATGTATGAGAACAAAGTATGGACTTTGGTTGACTTGCCCAATGATCGGCAAGCAATTGAGAATAAATGGATCTTCAAGAAGAAGACTGACGCTGACGGTAATATTACTATCTACAAAGCTCGACTTGTCGCAAAAGGTTTTTGGCAAGTTCAAGGGATTGACTACGATGAGACCTTCTCACCCGTAGCGATGCTTAAGTCTGTCCGAATCATGTTAGCAATTGCCGCATTTTATGATTATGAAATTTGGCAAATGGATGTCAAAACTGCATTCCTAAATGGATTTCTGCAAGAAGAGTTGTATATGATGCAGCCAGAAGGTTTTTTCTATCCAAAGGGAGCTAACAAAGTGTGCAAGCTCCAGCGATCCATTTATGGACTGGTGCAAGCCTCTCGGAGTTGGAATAAACGCTTTGATAGTGTGATCAAAGCATTTGGTTTTGTACAGACTTTTGGAGAAGCCTGTATTTACAAGAAAGTGAGTGGGAGCTCTGTAGCATTTCTGATATTATATGTAGATGACATATTGCTAATCGGAAATGATATAGAATTTCTGGATAGCATAGAAGGATACTTGAATAAGAGTTTTTCAATGAAAGACCTCGGTGAAGCTGCTTACATATTGGGCATTAAGATCTATAGAGATAGATCAAGACGCTTAATTGGACTTTCACAAAGCACATACCTTGACAAAATTTTGAAGAAGTTCAAAATGGATCAAGCAAAGAAAGGATTCTTGCCTGTGTTACAAGGTGTGAAATTGAGTAAGACTCAATCCCCGACCAATGCAGAAGATAGAGAGAAAATGAAAGATGTTCCCTATGCTTCAGCCATAGGCTCTATCATGTATGCAATGCTGTGTACCAGACCTAATGTGTGTCTTGCTATAAGTCTAGCAGGGAGGTACCAAAGTAATCCAGGAGTGGATCACTGGACAGCGGTCAAGAACATCCTGAAATACCTGAAAAGGACTAAGGATATGTTTCTCATATATGGAGGTGACAAAGCGCTCATCGTAAATGGTTACGTAGATGCAAGCTTTGACACTGATCCGGACGATTCTAAATCGCAAACCGGATACGTGTTTACATTAAAAGGTGGAGCTGTCAGTTGGTGCAGTTCTAAACAAAGCGTTGTGGCGGGATCTACATGTGAAGCGGAGTACATAGCTGCTTCGGAAGCAGCAAACGAAGGAGTCTGGATGAAGGAGTTCATATCCGATCTAGGTGTCATACCTAGTGCATCGGGTCCAATGAAAATCTTTTGTGACAATACTGGTGCAATTTCCTTGGCAAAGGAATCCAGATTTCACAAGAGAACCAAGCACATCAAGAGACGCTTCAATTCCATCCGGGATCTAGTCCAGGTGGGAGACATAGAGATTTGCAAGATACATACGGATCTGAATATAGCAGACCCGTTGACTATGCCTCTTCCACGAGCAAAACATGATCAGCACCAAAGCTCCATGGGTGTTAGAATCATTACTGTGTAATCTAGATTATTGACTCTAGTGCAAGTGGGAGACTGAAGGAAATATGCCCTAGAGCCAATAATAATGTTATTATTTTATTTCCTTATATCATGATAAAGGTGTATTACTCATGCTAGAATTGTATTATCCGGAAACATAATACTTGTGTGAATACATAGACAAACCAAACGTCACTAGTATGCCTCTACTTGACTAGCTCGTTGATCGAAGATGGTTATGTTTCCTAACCATAGACATGTGTTGTCATTTGATTAATGGGATCACATCATTAGGAGAATGATGTGATTGACATGACCCATTCCATTAGCTTAGCACCCGATCGTTTAGTATGTTGCTGTTTCTTTCTTCATGACTTATACATGTTCCTATGACTATGAGATTATGCAACTCCCGTTTACCGGAGGAACACTTTGTGTGCTACCAAACGTCACAACGTAACTGGGTGATTATAAAGGAGCTCTACAGGTGTCTCCAAAGGTAAATGTTGGGTTGGCGTATTTCGAGATTAGGATTTGTCACTCCGATTGTCGGAGAGGTATCTCTGGGCCTTCTCGGTAATGCACATCACATAAGCCTTGCAAGCATTACAACTAATGAGTTAGTTGCGAGATGATGTATTACGAAACGAGTAAAGAGACTTGCCGGTAACGAGATTGAACTAGGTATTGAGATACCGACGATCGAATCTTGGGCAAGTAACATACCGATGACAAAGGGAACAACGTATGTTGTTATGCGGTCTGACCGATAAAGATCTTTGTAGAATATGTTGGAGCCAATATGAGCATCCAGGTTCTGCTATTGGTTATCGACCGGAGACGTGTCTCGGTCATGTCTACATTGTTCTCGAACCCGTAGGGTCCGCACGCTTAAGGTTTCGATGACAGTTATATTATGAGTTTATGCATTTTGATGTACCGAAGTTTGTTCGGAGTCTCAGATGTGATCACGGACATGACGAGGAGTCTCGAAATGGTCGAGACATAAAGATCGATATATTGGAAGCCTATAGTTGGATATCGGAAGTGTTCTGGGTGAAATCGGGATTTTACCGGAGTACGGGGAGGTTACCGGAACCCTCCGGGAGGTATATGGGCCTTAGTGGGCTTTAGTGGAAGAGAGGAGAGGTTGCCAGGGCTGGGCCGCGCACCCCTCCCCCCCTAGTCCGAATAGGACAAGGAGAGGGGGGCAGCGCCCCCCTTCCTTCTCTCTCTCCTCTTTCCCCCTTCCCGAATCCTATTCCAACTAGGAAAGGGGGGAATCCTACTCCCGGTGGGAGTAGGACTCCTCCTGGCCGGCCACACCTCCCCTTGCTCCTTTCTATACGGGGGCAGGGGGAACCCCTAGACACACAAGTTGATCCACGTGATCATATTCTTAGCCGTGTGCGGTGCCCCCTTCCACCATAATCCTCGATAATATTGTAGCGGTGCTTAGGCGAAGCCCTGCGACGGTAGAACATCAAGATTGTCACCATGCCGTCGTGCTGATGGAACTCTTCCTCGACAGTTTGCTAGATCGGAGTCCGGGGATCGTCATCAAGCTGAACGTGTGCTAGAACTCAGAGGTGCCGTAGTTTTGGTGCTTGATCGGTCGGGCTGTGAAGACGTACGACTACATCAACCGTGTTGTGCTAACGCTTCCGCTGTCGGTCTACAAGCGTACGTAGATCACACTCTCCCCTCGTTGCTATGCATCACCATGATCTTGCGTGTGCGTAGGAATTTTTTTGAAATTACTACGTTCCCCAACAAACCGGACAAAGGCAACTTCGCAACCAAGAAAAGAAATCAGAGTAAAGCAGTGGAGATATATTTTCTTGTTGCGATAAATAAGTTGAGCAGATATGAAAGAGTACCGCCTCTGGTGTGGCGCTGTGTATGCATCTGCTGAGAATTTGCCGGTGCGGCGTGGAAACATATCTAGGAGGGGAGACGGTGGCGGCGGGGCGCGGTGGACGAGACGGTCGTAGGAGCGGCACCGGCAAGGTGGACGACGGCGAGGATGAAGCGAGAGGACGGGATGCAAGGATCCCGGTCCGAAGCCGTGGATGAGAGAGGTTGATCTCTTGTAATGGACGGCGGTGTCAGGGTATCAGCTCCGGCATGGTGGAGGAGGACGGCGGTGGATGGGGTGGAGGACGGCGGCAGACGGAGGAGGGTGGGGTGGAGACGGTGTTTTGGCGCCCACGGAGTACGAATGGGGAAAAGGGAGGTAGAGAGGAAGGGGGAACCATGTATTCAGCGTGCGCTTGTCTCAAATGCGAGGAAATTTACAAACTTAGCCCCCGTTTCAAATTTCTACTACATCATAGCAACACTAGTCAGTTGGGGATAGGACGGTAATCTCGCATACACCGAATAATTGCCGACGAGAGTTTGTTTTTGGCGCCCACCGTGTATGAATCCAGGTGAGAGGCGGTTACGTCACGTTTGGATGAAATTACAAACCTACCACTATCGAAACCTATAGAAATCCAGCATATAGGCTTTGCGTGGCAGGGATTGGCAGCAGTGATTTCCATCTCACAGATTTTGGTTCCGAGCGGTTACTGCGACTTTCCCCGCTTCGTTCAAATTTTGCAGAGTGCACGTTTACCGTGCCAACTCAATTCGAATCCCGTTTGTATTCTGTTTTTTTCGGGCAGGATCCATTTTCAATTGGAATTACATTCTATATACATCATTTTTTTATATACACTTTCAAAAGCACAACACCATTTATACATAAATATGGTTTACAAATGGCATGATATCAGATTCATAAGGTTGTATCCATCAATTTGGATTTTCAAATATTTGAAACCACTTTATGTTGAAATCCAATGTATGCATTCCTCGCTAACTGTCTCCAATTAATGTGTGATTCATGCGGGTTTTTTTACTTCTCAAACATGTATAATGTGTTTCACACACGCAACATATAGTGTAATCCCGTTTAGACATTAATTGCATATAAACCATGCATTGTTTGTAATTGAAGAATCTATGGATCACCAATATTGATAAACTATATAACATTACACGTGTGCCCAAATTCAAATGAATATGCATGTTTGATACACCAATTTGCGTTATGATATTATCGATGTCGTGATCTCCAGTTTAAATATTTGAATCCCCTTTAATCCAGATATTCTTCTCATATAGCTATCACTCATGCTTATATAGGACTATCTCTCTGGACCTATACGCGTTCATTGTCTCTTAGGTATCTCTCGTGCTACCTGTATGTGGACAATGATCTTTTATCTTCATAACTCACTGACGGTATTCTCTCCCTCGACCTTCATCACTCTATCTCTCTCTAAGTATATCTCGCTCCCTACTATGTGTCTCTAACTATGATTCTCCATGTGGAATCTCTTCCTCTCACACAAACACAAAACTTTGTCTCCCGGGGTCTCATTTCTCTCTACTATTCCCATGTGTGCCACTCGCACACCCCTCATACAGAGATGTCTTTTGCTCCTTAGATATGAGAACCTACGACTCTTCCTCATCAATATCTCTTTCTCACACACAAACACAAACTCTGTCTCCCAGGGTCTCATATTTCTCCATTGTTCTCTTGTATGTCGTTCACACACACCCTCTCTCCCTAGAGATATCTTGTGTTCCCTCGTATGTCTCTCTAGCTATCACTCTCGTTGTGAAATATCTTTCTCTCTTGCAGACACAAAACTCCATCTCTCTGGATCTCATTTCTCTCTGATATGTGTTTGTATGTGACTCACACGCACCCTCTCTCTATCTCTCTCACACCCACACACATAACCCAGCCTTCTGATCCACTCAACTCCTATCTCTAACGCACACTAGCTAGCATTTGTACTGTCTTGCTTCCTATCACCCACACTATATATGTCTCTCCATACATATGCATTTATAGGTTGGTCTCTTTAGGACAATCGTTGCGCCTCACTCCCTTTGCTCGCCATAGATGCATGCTGCAGCCCACGCCACTATCTCTTAAAGGCAAAAACACATGCTCAATTGTCGGGACTTCTTCCATGCATTCTCACATGCATACATATTGTCATACCGATCCGTCTCTCCCATGTCGTTGATCTTATGACTTATGTCTTCTTTCTTTTATCTCGATCATGCGCGCGTGCACACACACACATCCCACGTATACATGTATACCTCTCACACATGCACGTTCAAGGTCTCTATGTCTCCATACATAGTTAATTACCCTCAATCCTAACGCCACATCGAATCGTTCTCCTCTTTTGTGCACATAACTTCCGCCTAGATGGGTAAAACACACACTCACACTTAACAATCTCCTTCTAGCTACCCCCCCCCCCGCCTCTCACTCTTCCCCTATATCCCTGAAACCAATAAGACCATCCCTTAGTTTAATTCCCGCCTACATGCACCATCGATATATAGTAGTCTTCCTCGGTGTCTCTCGAACAAACACGTTCTCTCGAAGTCGACTCCTCTCACGCGCACACACCTTCTCTTCCCTCTCTACGGGCATTTTCTCTCTCGCACCCCATCGTTGGAGGCCTCTGCCATACACATCACCTCTCTATGATGAAAGCCATGCACACTTAAATTACATCCGCCACAGAGGACCCCGCGACACACACACACGCACGCACGCACCCCCAACACACACACACTAAGACTCCATCTCTCTCTCGCTCTCTCTCTCTCTCACACACACACACACGCAAGCACGCACCCCCCCCACACACACACTAAGACTCCATCTCTCTCCCTCTCTCTCACACACACAAACTAAGACTCCATCTCTCTCCTCTCTCTCTCTCTCTTTCACACACACACACACACTAAGACTCCATCTCACACACACATGCTCTAGGAGGAGCATTTGTTCCTACCACCCTTCATCCAACCTTACCCGTATGATAAACAATCACCTTTATTTACTAGAATAACATGGACAAATTCCACTTTACTTTAGTAGTCAGCAAACTTATCATTTGTACCCTTATAAAAAAACGAGTTGGTGGCGATGGTGTGCCTGCCGTCTTGTAATACAGACCGTATGATCTATATCTGAGGATAGAAAGTAAACTATGATAATTTTACAAAAGATACCGGCACCTCTCTCCACATCATTATCTCTCGCAACCTCATTGCTCAGCAATTAAAAAAGAAATAAGTCCCTGGAACAATCTAGCATGCATGGTGGCCACTTCCGCCTGCCGGCGCCGTCCATCCCCATGCCTCCGCCCATTCCGACCACCAGTCACCACCACGCTCCACTCCTCCTCGCGTTATCTCTCATCTTTCATTTTTTTCGATGACATTCTCGAGATACCAGTTTTCCGATAAAATTCTTGAGATATCACTAATTTTTACAGATGGGATTACTCCTGCATGGGTCAATCACCACAGGTGTTCTGTAAAAAAAGCATATTGATGTTCCGTGCAATGCACGAGAATCGTGCTTGTAATTATATAACGCAAATCACGAGCAGGAAGTGACATTTTTTTGACACAACCACGTTAACATGGCCACGTAAATCACTAGCTAAAGTAAATACCATTATACTTATATCCGATGCAAAAGGTTGAGTACATGTCCGAAGAGTAGAGTCACACGCACGCACTCTGTCTCTCAGAATCTCTCTCACACATACACCAATTACGTGATGCCCACTTAAGCAGACACGTATGTTACAATTTGTGCACCCGCAGGTACACGTGATGCTGCGCATTTATTTAAGCCGGAAGGCGAACCCAAACAGTAGCTGCATTCATTCCCCTCCTGCCACCTCTTCTCTGGTCGCCGTCTCCCGGTAACCATGGGCCGGCCGAAGGTAACAACATATGCCATACTCCCGCCGGAGCGGGGCTTTAATAAGGAAATTTTAGTGGTCATGCATGCATCTTTTTGTGCTAGCACTCCTATATAAGGGTTGACCGGTCACTTCCCGAGGACGTGCGCGGGCGGTGGAAGAGGAAGGAGAAGGGAAGCGGGTTGTGGAGTAACGTTTTTTACGACAATTTCTTAGGAAACTGAGTGCAATAATTGAGTAGTTTTGCAAACTACCAGTACTACACCTGAAACGGTTCACAACCTATACTCCCTTGCCAGTGCGTGCTTCCCGCGTGAAACGGTCAGCGTCCCCCTGGAGCGTTAGTGCCGCATTAATGCCCAGCCAAAGCGGAGGCGACCTCTCACTGGCGCCGGCTTTGAAGTGGCGTGATGGCCGAGAGAGCGCCGCTTCCCGATGCACGCGACTGCTCCGCGTCGAGACTGGCCATAGGCCCTGTTTGGATCCACGGGTTAGAGTTAGTTTGAGCTAGTTGGGGCTCAAATAGCCCTAAACTATCCAAAAAAACTAGTTGGGTTTAAATTGGAGCAAGTTGCACGGAACCCACCAAAAAAAACTATCCCACCCAAGAGGTGCTAATTGGAGATAGTTCTCATTGGGACCACTAAAAAATCACTTTTCTCTCTCCATGAGGTGCATTTATTGTCAATCTAACCCTGTCACCCAAACACCTCTTTGGCTACGGTTAGTTCAGGGTTAGTCATGAGTTAGTCTAACCTCTACCTAAGTTAGAGTATCAAACAGGAGTAGTATAGGACATGCAAGTTGCTCAAAGCATATAGGCAAATTCGTACGTGAAAGAAATTTTTTTCTTTTTGAAAACAGAACGTGAAAGGAATTTTTTTAGAATGCTCTTGGCATGTCGCTAACATGTGATAGTTAACCGACCTCAATAGACGGCAGAAACGCCAGCCCGCCGCACTTTGATAGAGACGAGGAGGGAGAAGCGATACAGGCTGCTGGATTACTAGAGATAGGTGTCGCACGGAAGCCAAGAAATATGGTGATAGCATGGGTTAGCCATGTACTAGTATGATACTACACTGGGCTGCCGTGTTTCGTATTATTCAAGTCCACTGTGGAGATGATTGGTTAATTTTATATCGCTGAATAATATTAAATATTATGAGTGCAGATGCTCCACCACGAGGTTCCTTGCTCCTTCTCGGTCGTCTGGAATCTATGTTCTTCCACTCTATCTTTTTACGTGAGCTTTGTTCATCCTTTTGCCAACACGCGAGACATCTAGCATCAAGGTGCATGTGTTATGCAAGGATCGTTCCATCTATATGAAGAACACGTGGGACTGGAACTACGAGACAAACATGTACCCAGGAGTGGATGTACGAACCTGAGTAATGTAGCGCAGTAAGTGAAGTAGAAAGGCACAAATGGTATGAACATGCGTGGCATATAGGGTGTGTTTGGTTGCATTCTCGTCTCAGCATAGTTGTTCCCTCTTCATGCATGCTCAACTCAACACCCCTCTTCATGCATGCTCTCTTCATGCATGCTTCTAGTGTATTTGTGCTAAACTAGTGTGGACTCATGCACCCTCCATGCACTCTACCAAACACCGAAAAGTAGGTCAAGAAGGGAACTCTTGGGCGGCATTTGTCTCTTACTACGTACTACCACTAAATGTTGTACGTGCAATGCACGGTGATGTCATGGAGTATGTGCCTAAGTACTCTACTACTACTATATTAGTTGGAGGCACATATTAACTTTTATATTTGTTTACGTGTATGCCCCGAGACCATCCAACTAGATGTGTCTTTGTCTCTAGGTCGTACTTTGTATCGTTCATACCACTAAGTACTACTACGTGTGGTCTTCGACCCAGAAGTGGAAGAAGTGGAGACGCTCTACCACGCCGTTTTATACGCTGGGCTCTACCACACTGTTCATGTCCCACTCCTTTCGCTGACGTGTGGGACATCAAACACGTGCCGTGTTTGGCACCCTTCGTCGTAGGAGTTGAAACGCTAGCATTCATCAGAAATAAAAAATAATTATAAATAGGCAGTGATAGTATTTTTTTGCGAACCAATCAGCAGTGAGACTATACCATGCGGTTTCCTTGCTCCTCGATATCGGAAAGAATACTTCCGTTCACCAACATGTGGGACGTCGACCATCCTGGTCCACTTGCCATGCACACAGAACTCCAAGGGAGTCACCAGGTCGTCGCGCCGCAGTAACAATGACTAATGAGCCGTCAAATCACAGGCCCACTTCCCACTTTTATGTTGCTTGGACAAAGGAACCATCATGACTTCGTTGAATTCCGCTTCTTGAAGAAAACTACTGTACTAGCAGTACTGCTAGCTACAGTAGTTACTCCAATAGAGTCCTCCTTTTGTTCATAGGATAGGAATATGAAAATCATAGGAAGTGAGATGACATGCATCTCAATTCCAATAAAGAGATGCCATTTGATGCTTAGGATAGGAATTTTTCCACTTAGTCTAGGCTAATGTACTGGTAATTTGCTCTAAAAACTACAGTAGTAACTAGTAGTGCTGGTACAAGCTCGTACTCAGACACACACACACACACTAACTACTAGTACTACTACTTCTCACATGCTGGCCAGACGCCGTCGTTCTCCTTCCCAGCTTTGTCGGCGACACCCCACCGTGCTTGGATCTCCGCCGACCTCTCCGCAGCAGCGCGTGCGTCCTTTTCTTTCTTGCGGCGGCGGGCCTCTCTTTTCTTGAGTGCTTTCTAACTTTTCCGCTCCCTCTGTGCGGCTTTAGCCGCCTCTTACTCTACCGCCCATTCGGCCTTGGCATCTTCAAATTCCTCCCACATAGTTGTGAGGTCACGAGCGGCGATGAACTCGGTATGGCGGGATGCCATCGCTTCCCTACCATTTTGTGTGCGGTCGTGGGCGGCAAGGAACTCGGCGCGGCGGGATGCCATCGCTGCCTTATCGGTTAGTGTGCGGTGCGGTGGCATGAACGACGCCTGCTGAGAGCTCTGGGGTGGAGTGGCCGGACAACCGTGTAGTGCATAGGTTTGTCAAGTTCTCAAGGACAGAAGACGAAGCAAATTTGGATTCCCCTTCAATCCTGGTCATTTATTACTGAGTAAAATGCATTGGCGGTCATCGAACTTGTCTTGATAGCTCACTTTGATCATTGTATACGAGATATGGTGATTATACGGTCACCGGCTCAGCGTATAGCTCCGTATTTGTCTGGTTCACCAGTCAAACAGTCCGCATGCGCCTCATCAGCTCGTGTTCTTTATCTATCTACGCGGGCCTACCTGTCAATGGAGAAAGAAATACTGTAAAAACCAAAATTATGCTAGAGTCTGGACCGCTTTCGGAGCCCGCTCTCACCGCCCTGGCCCCTCAAGACGCCAGCTACCCACCGCATGCATGCATGCATAGCAAGTAGTACTCCTTATGTGGAGGAGAGAGAGGCATTGACAAAGTCAAGGAGTGGGCTCTGCAAGAGCCCGTCTCTACACGTGCTCCTAAGTATAAAAAAATAATTCTAAAAAAGGCATATAAAACAATTGTGTCTTAAAAAAGGAAAGGTAAAAAACATTTGAGAGGAAATAGATAGAGAGAAAGTGAGAAAAAGTTGTAACCTGGGCATTACATGCGGAAGGAGGGAGTGGTGCACATGCCAAGTCCACTGGGCTGCCGTGTTTCACACTCCTCCGTCGTAACAGTGGAGACAATAGCTTTCATCAAAAATAAACAATGAATACTCGTTGCTCGTCCTCTATATCGGAAAGAATACTTTCATTCGCCGACATGTGGGACGTCGACCATCCTGGTCCACCTGCCATGCACAAAATTATCCTGGTCTACCCCGGTCGTATCGCAGGCCCAACCTTTCCCACTGTAGGTTGTTCGGACGAAGGAACCATCATGACTTCTTTGAATTCCGCTTCTTCAAGAAAACTTACTGTACCCGCAATACTGCTACCACACGCGAAGACTAGACGACACTGTACCACATCATATCACTGAAACCCACTAGGGCAAACTAGCCCACCTACGTCATCTATTTTGGAACGGAGGGAGTACGTCTCTACACTGCTATGATTTTGTGTTGCACGTCATATCACTGAAACCCACTAGGCCAAACTAGCCCGCCTAGGTCATCGATCGCTAAGCCTACAATTTTAGGAGCTAGGGCTATTGGTCGATCGACGAGGGATAAGTATAAGTGTACCACGAGCTCATCAGCCCCAACGTATAAATCCTACAGGCAGTCAGGCTCTGATGCCAAAGCTGTCAGGACCCCGATTCTAAGTCACACCGATCTAGCCTGTAACACCTCATATCACTTTGCGGCCTCACGCACGGTATTCCCACGGGTGTCGCATTACCATGGACCGGGACCGTTTGCGTCTTTTGGCTCACGTATATGATAGTGTCACTAGCATCCATATGACAGAGAACCCGGGCCGACATGACTAGTCCTGAACCCAAAGTGGCACTAACTTACGGGGACAGGCAAACATGAATCAACATCGAGCATGTTGGTCAGTAGCGTGCGAATCCGGGCTGTAGCATTGGGCTAACAGGACTCTGGTGAACGGGGCTGTAGCAGGCTAGGCAGGACTCCGGATGTCAGCGTGTGACATTTCCCCGAATTGACAGACACATGAACGAAGTGAATCACATGCCAGCCAGTCAAGTGTTCCGGAGCAGTAGTGCTAGGCTAGTAGGACTCTGGTGAACCGGGCTGTAGCGGACTACTATGGCTCATGGAAGCACAAGACTACATTTCCCCATAAGAGAGGCTACCAAGGATAAACAACTAGGTTGTCGGATCCCACACATACCAAGCATTTCAATCATACACACAATATTCTCGATATGTGTAAATACAACATGGCATCACAACAAAACTCTACGACTCAAGGTATTTATTCATTAGGCTCCGAGGAGCCCAGTATTACAAACATGGGTCTCATGACCCAACATACAGAGCATACAAGCAACAAGCACATCAGGAAGCTTAACTTGTCTGAGTACAGACAACTAGAAATGAAGAAGGCTGAGAAGCCTGACTATCTACAAGACCCTCCCAAGGGTACAAGATCGTAGCTGAGGTATCAAGCTAAATGTCGAAGTCCACGCGGAACTACTAGCGAGACTGAAGTCTCTCTGCAAAACATAAAATAGGAGAACGTGAGTACAAATGTACCCAGCAAGACTTACATCAGAACTATCTACATATGCATCAGTATCAACAAAGGGGTGGTGGAGTTTAACTGCAGCAAGCCATCTTTGACTCAGTGGCTAACCTGAACTACGACTGCAAGTAACTCTTTTGAGGTGGCGCACACGAGTCCACAAATTCACCATACCAATACACCACTATGGATCCACTCCCGTCTCCATGCGAGAACGCCATCCATAGCACTCACGCTTATCTTGCGAGTTTTAGAGTATCCACTTTCACTTGTCTATGAACTATGCAAGGGGTCCAAGTTTCCATATCCGAGGAATCCGGCTATTCGAATAGATAATGATAACCCTGTAGGGGTGTACTTGTTCACACATGCTCTCGCCACTTACCACCATGTCCATGTCGTGTATCTCGGCAACCTTCAAGCGGAAGCCTGTCGATGGAGTCGGCCACGACCTGACTAACCAACAAGTCTCTAGTCCAGGTTTACCGCCTATTCGTGTTCCATCCGCAAGGAGATCCGGCCGGGGTGTCGCTCACGGCCCCAAACGATGTGAGCAGGGTTCCCAAGCCCACCATCCGGGTGCCACTTGGTACACCGTGCCACTGTGCCTAGTGTGTCCCAAGCCCACCTGTACCGGGTGCCACTTGGTAGACTACTAACACTACTTACAAACACCAGAAACTAGTTGCAACTCCTAGACAGAGATCGAGTTGATTAATAAGTCGAGAGGGGTCGAGTTACCAGAACCCAATGTGTGGTAGTAACTGTTCATGGATCACAAACACAGAACTTAGTTCCTGAGGACGGCTGCAATGAGAAAACCCACCACATACTCCTACATGGCCTCTCACCGCTACCTTTACCAAATCGTGTTCACACACTTAGCTCTCAACAATAGGACATGTTCACCACATTCCAATTCATCCCCGATGAATCAGACCTGACTCAACTATAAGCAGTAGCAGGCATGACCAACAAGCATGAATGTGTAGGCACATCAGGGCTCAAACAACTCCTACTCATGCTTGTGGGTTTCATCTATTTACTGTGGCAATGACAGGTCATGCAGAGGAAAGGGGTTCAACTACCGCAGCATGTAACAGTTGAATCGTTATTGTCCTAATGCAGTAAAAGAGAGCAGGAGCGAGAGAGTGGGATTGTATCGGAATGAACAAGGGGGTTTTGTTTGCCTGGCACTTCTGAAGATAGTATAGCTCTTCATCGGTGTCATTGATCACATCGTTGAAACATACGTCTACCGAGGGGGGGACAATCATCGGCAAACACAGAAAGAACACAATCAATGCAATGCAACAATATGATGCATGATCATGACATGGTAAAATGAGTGTGTTGGGCTAATGCAACTAGAACCACATGGGTTTGAGCTATTTTGAACCAAAGATTCAAAGTTCAAACTCATTTGTGATCTTAAATAGTGCTTTATCATGTTTTGCACTAAACAGCAAGTTAACTTGTTTAAACATGCATTAAACCAGTACAGATGGATAGATTGGATTTTTCTGATAATTTTTCATATATAACTTATTTCATTCTGAGCTACGGTTGAATTTCTATGAATTTTAGAAGTTAGCACTATTTTCTGGAGTTTTCTAAATTTGTTTTAGTACAAAAATTCCTTTACTGCATCAGCATGACAACAATACAACGTCAGCAGGTCAACCGGGGCTGACCAGGGTCAAACCTGACACGTGGGGTCCACATGTCATAGTCTCAGTTATAATTAGTGATTTTAGTTCAACCTAACCAAAATCGTTAGAGGGGCTAGGCCCACCAGTTAGTGGCTGTGGGTGTTAATTAGAGCCTAAACTAATTGTTGCCACGTTAGCTAAATGGGGTTTCGCCGCCGGCGACCTCATCCGACGGCGGAGGCATGTCGAAAACGCTGCTCCGGTAGCGGTTCGATGCGCCTAGGGTACCAATGGAGAGCTCAAGCTCGTGCGCGACTAGGGGAGGCCTCGGGAGGCAGTGGGGTGGCCGGGAACGACGACCACAGCGGCTTTGGCGGTGGCCGGAGCTCGGGCCAGCATGGGCGCGGTGGCTGCTGCACATTAGCCAGAGAGCAGAGGCGCGTCGGGACCCTGGGGACCTGGAGAGCACGCGGGAGCTAGTGGAGTGAGCGGAAGAGCTCCGGGGCGCGAGGTTCGCTGGCCATGGCGATGGCCGGAGCTTGGTGCTTGCGGGGATGGCAGCTATAGCACGAGAACGAGCAGGGGAGGAGTGGGGAAACGAAGGAGTCCTCATAGCGCAGTCGTTTAGCAGCTCAGACGGCTCGGGGAGGCCCTCTTCGGCGCGAATCGACGACGACGATCTCCGGCGCGCGACGGTGAACACAACGACGTCGGTGATGTTGCGGGGCTCCCTGGCTTGCGTGAGTAGGTGCAGAGCTTCAGGACGATGTGGCGGCGATGAGGGATACATCTGGGAGGCGAGGTCATGGCTTAGGGCGCGGCAACGGTGAGCGGCAGCGACGGGCATGCTCGGTGGTGGGGAAGAGAGCAAGATAGGGGAGGGGAGAGAGAGCAGCGAGTGAGGAAGAGGAGAGAGGGGTCTCGGGGCGTCTCCAAACGCGGATTAGAATGAAGGAGCGACCTCCAGTGCGAAGCAGGAGGTGGAGGGCTCCGCGGGTAAGTGGCGGGAGGAAGACGGTGAGCGAGGAGGTAAGTGGGCTGGGCCGCACAGCTGGGCCAGCAACAGTAGTAGGCTGCGCAGGTAGGCTTGGGTAAGTTCTGCTCTGTTTTACTTTTATTTTGTTTTCTATTTATTTATTCATTTTGCCACTGATTCAAATTCAAAAGTAAATCAAAGCAGGGCAAAACCTTCTGAATATTTGAATGTTTCCATTATGGACTTTTCCAAAGGCACATAAATAATTTCAGGGCCTTTTGAAATATATTCTATATAAAATGAATATAATCCAAAAGTCAAATACTTATTGATTTAATTTCAAAGGCCCAAAATAAATATCCCTGAGACTCCAAAAATATTGGTTTGAAATTTTGCCTCTTGCCAATATTTTATAGCTTAACAGGAACATTTTCTTGGGTTATTTGAAGCAATTTTTAATGTTGATCTTTCTTTTAGAAATGATCTCTGAGGCTTTCCACTTTCCCCAATTCACATTTAAAAAATTTAAACATGATGCAAGCAAGATGCAAACACTAGGCAGCACTAGAAGCTTGGGATGTGACAATGAGTTTAATTAGGGTAGTTTTGTAAAGTACGAGATACATTCCTCCAATCGCAAAATGCCTTGGTTCATGAGATTTGAGATTTGAGCCCTATAAACCGGAAGGGAGGGAGTACTGCACACAGTGTAGTCTAGTCATTTGTTGAAATCTCTAGAAAGGCAAATACTCCTTTCCGGTTTACAGGGCTATACTACTCCCTCCGTCTAGGTGTGTAAGTCATCTTAGGCTAGCCATAGTGGGAGTAACTTAGCTAGTAACATAGCGCACTCCAAGAATTTTTTGCTTATGTGGCAAGTAATTAATGAGAGGTGGTAACATAATATGTTACTATAACATAGCGCTTTTCAGGATAAGATGAGTCTACAAGCTAATAAATGAAGCCATCTAAAATACTACTATTATGTTACTTTCCATTATGACGGTAGTAATTTAGGCTAGTGTCATATGCATGACACTAGTCTAAGTTACTCCCCACTATGACCAGCCTTACGAAAACCAAATAGTCCCAAAACACTTAGGCGCGGTGCATTAACTTCTACCTTGTGTCTTGTTTCTTGACATATCAACCAATAAGAGATGAGAGGTGTGCATGCTTTTAATGACTTGCAATGGCTAGTTCATTGCATGCAATGCTATTAATTAGCAAATAAACATTGGTGACCCCAGGAGGAAACGGTGCTAAGTGCATGGACCTATGCAGAATGAGTATCAACCAATGGATAATGGAGTTTAATTGTTAAACAATATCGATTTTGTCTCATGCAAGAGCCTGGCTAGTACTCCAAGGAACCGCACCACGCGAGCATTCGCAACTGCCACGTTCGAGTTGAGCTTGGCTCTTCACCTCTTCGAGAAGACGAACAATAATGATTACTCCTACTTCTATAGTCTCGAATCCACTGCTGCATGTCCGTCCACCTCGTGTGGGAGGGATAGAGAAAGCTTCAACTTATTGCTCCTGCCTTTGCGTCCATGACAGGTGGGCCCAACAGGTGGTTGGCCCTCCTGTCATACAGCCAAAGGCAGGTGCAGTTAAGGCACCGGAGCTCAGTCCGCGAGGGAGAGGGCGTTGTAGTAATGAAATTTCTCGGTCTTGTACGAGTTTATGAAGATAGGGGTTGCTTGCTTGCTAGGGTTGCTCACTACGTATATATAGGTCGGAGCCTCCACGCTTGCTTGGTAGGGTTGCTCTATTCACACACTCTCATCCTCTCCAGATTTAAACAAGATAGGGGTAGTAACACTGTCTTTCTCCCTTCAAAAAACACTGGCTTTCTATCCTCACCGCTGGTTACAAATCTGGACGTATCCCCCTCCGCCGGTGAAGGGGAGGAGGGGCAGCGTTTAGGCCGTCGTCGACAACGAGGGAGGAGACCCACTGCTAGCTGCACCATTATCTCTGGCCGAGCGCCAGCGCGGGAGGTCCTCCGATCCCTTCGTCGTTGCCTGTGGGCGGATCCGGCCTCCCACTGCCCACCTATCCACATCCCGACGACCTTCAGGTATATCTTCGTTCGAAACCGCCTTAGCTCTACTTCCCCGGCTCACTACGTCGCTGCATGTGCATCATTTTCTACCTCTCAGCCCCTCTCGATCAGATGGTCCAACGTCACATATTTTTTTCTATTGTTAGAGGTAAAGCTACTTCATGGAGTCGAATCTTGTACTCCCTCCGTCCGAAAATACTTGTCATTGAAATGGATGTATCTAGATGTATTTTAGTTCTAGACACATCCATTTTGATGACAAGTAATTCTGGACGGAGGGAGTACTTGGTTCAAACAATAAATAAAGTGGGGTTGGGGGAATTTAGTATGTACATCGGACTTGGTACAAACAGGAAGGAAAGGGGGTGAAAGTAGTACAGACTGGTCATCCAACCGGTCTCTTGGTCGAAAAGGGAAATATAGGGGTAACGCTGTACACGGTGGTATGACCAGGACTAGATTTGCTATCCACACATAGGAGTAGGTGGCTAGAGTGAACAAAAATGGGACCAACCTAGATATGTTTCTTGGATGTTTGTTTCTCGGGGCAACAAACTATGAATCACCACTTTATGCCCCTGTTTACGTACATGGTGCTCGACTGCTGGTGCACCCACTGTTATAAGCCATGACAAGTTTAGCCAAATGTTTTTGCCTATAATTGTTTGAGACTGACTGTTTCCTCTGTGCCTTTTTGTGCAAACAGGGATATCCAATTCACCTGGTTACTCTTGCGACCTTTTGGTGCACTGCACAAAACTCTTCTTAAAAGATGTGACTTTTGTGCTGTTTAACTGGAATGTCAGAATGGAACAGTTGGTTCTTTTTGGTGGAACTGCACAAAAGGAGATCTGTGTTCCAATCCTCATCATCCATATTAGCGCCATAACCTTCCTTTAGGTAAGAATGATATTTAATGCATGTGTTCATCTCTATTTTCCGACTGCCATGAGAAAATAATGCTGTTTTTACTAGTACACTTGTACTCCCTCACTGACAAAACCAATTCTGAATTAGAAGGCCAATCATGTACTTGGTTTCACCAACTGGTGAGGAGAAAGAGAAACATACATGAAGAGGAAGAAGAAAAGAATAAACAGTGCCAAGGCGATCTTGCTAAAGCCAGAGGCCTCAGTCGAGGCCATTCAAGGGCTCCGAGAACACCTTACATGTGAGACGATCCTCCAGGGAGCCCTTCCACTTCTGCTGTCTCACTTAATTAATTAGGAGTACTTAAGTACCACTAATTTATTACTGCCTAATTTTCCTGTTGGAGTTAAACAAATCTTTAGTAGGACCCTATGCTGAATCATGTACGTGTGTATGTTTGTCTATGGAGGTGAATCATGTGGTGGAGCAAGGAGGGAAAATTATTAGTGGCATGACATAATAGTGCTATTGTTTTGCATGCCAATTTATTGCCATTGGTTCAATGAGGCAATGTTTTGCGTATTGTCCACCATGAATTTAATGCTACTGGTTGAGTAATATGCTAATGTCTTCCTATCCTTTTTCACTAAGCTAATGAAGGTTTCACCTTGTTCCTACTTGTGCAAATAGGGATCATGCTGTGCCAATCATACATTAAATGGAACTACACAAGACAATACAATGAACTGTATCCCAGCCAGTGCTTTAACTCTGCTGGAAGTTCTTGATAATCTTTCGATATAATCTCAGCACTGGTAAACAAGAGTGATTTCAACCATACATTTGAAGTGCACAAAAATGTATACTATTGTGTGATTCTAGTGAGTGCTTTATCGTCTCTTATGGGACTACATGAATAAGTTTTTTTTCTCAGGTTGGTACGGGCCTAAGGCCTTCATCCATATTAGTTTGCTGTCATCTCTATTTGTATCGTGCTACTGTCATGAGAAACTCCTTTATCTTTGCACGTCAAAGTTTTGCAACCTATGATAAATGGCAATGCTTTGAGTGTTGAGTTGAGCTAATTGGCACTGATTAAATAAACTAATACCTCTCTTTAAGGAAGACTACTATGTTGCTAACTTTACCCATTAAGATAATGAGGGTGCTTCTATTTGTTAGTGTATGTTTCATAAACTAGTCCCACTATTACAGTAATCTCACTCTCTCAATATATGTGCCAACAGGGATGCTCGATTTTGGTGGAACTGCACAAAAACTTTGGGTGCTTCATTGCCTCGACAGCTTCCGTCCTTTCCTGCCAGTCGCTAAACTCCGCATGCTTTCTTCCTTTGCTGTCAATCGCTTGGCTTATCTCGGCTTCCAGTCAAAGGAAATAGTAATTGATATGCTACCTCACACAGGTTGGTACTGGTCTTTATCCTAATTATTGTGCCTGTCATATGTATTGGTAATTTGGTATTGTGCTACTGTTTGCCGATTTCATAAAGGAGTAATTTGGAGCCTGAACTCGCAGGCAAATCATTACATCGGGTGATTTCAGTAGAACTGCACAAAATGATCAGATGGACAGGCACTTATGCTGCTGCTGTGTACTCCAAAGTTCACTCAGACAAGCATCGATGTTGACAAGAAGTTCCTATATTCATTCGAGTATCAACCGGCGTCAACCAATTGTCAAACACCAAGTGTTAGGAGAGTGAACGCCAAAAATATTGCTTGGTGCATAGCCCAGAAAAACGCAGTCCAGTCTTTGGTCCCAACTTGTGCCTTTTGGTTATCGGCACATATGGTAGTGAACTATATGGCATGGAGTCTAAAGATTCCATACAAGTTGGTTGACGCGTATATTCATCTGGCACTTAATCAGTCTGCACACCAAGGATGCTCCATTTTAGTTGAACTGCACAAAAAATTTGGGTGGTTCATTTTCTCAACCGCCTCCTTTCTCGTCTTCAATGTAGAATTTATGAGAGATACAGGACCAAGATGACCCAGTAAACTAGTTGGATGAAAGTAGTGGCCAAGTTGCTCAAACCTCCCTGGGCACGAGGCCATTATTTGAGGATAAACCTACAAGCAAAGTTCAGATTGTCTGTGCTGCCTCTTATGTACTCGAAAGTTTACTCATACAAGAACTAATTTTAGCAAGAAGTACCTCTGATTGAACACCATTTACCAGTCTGTACCCTAGGTAATTAAAGTTCGTCCATGGATCATATTGGCTGTGATCTCCATCATTTGGATGCATAAACATACCGAACATGCGTATATCTGAATCCTTTTGTAAATTATGTATGAATATTGTCGTGTGATCTATCAATCATTTGGATGCATAGATATGCTAAGCTTGTGTATATATGAATCTTTTGAGTTGTTGATTGTGAATGTTGGCTATGGATATGAACGTGTCCTGTGAACCTGAGTTTGATATGAATGTTCCTTTTCTGTTGTATTTGTGTGTGAACTTGTTAGTATGCCTACTATGGGGTATAAAACGCAGGTCTCTTATAAAAGTAATGTCGTGTCCAATTTATGTTTTCCCTTCTAACCACCGCGGCTGTGCTGCCGCGCACCCGAACCAGTGAAGTTTCCCACTCCTCTCCATCTGCGACTCCACTGCAGCTTAATAAATAGTAACGTCTTCGGTTTTAGCCTGGTTTTCCGTAGATTAACCAGGCAATTCTCTTCTTCTTAATTAATCGACGAGGCAATTCTTTTGCCTCCGTTTCGAAAAAAAATAGTAACGTCTAACTGAGCCAGTTAGTTAGATGCGTACACTTGGTGTAGTAGGATCTTTATTTAGTTTGATGCATACACTTATTCTTTTTTGGTAGCCCTTTTGAAATGATGGCTGATGTTTGGTTTGGAAGAGAGAGTTGCGTCTTCACTCTTCCAGCCTGCTTACTGCTTCTGTTGCACCCCCAGCCCTGGTTGTTGCTGCTGCTGTTTTCAATGTACAATCAGTAGTATATTTCGTCTGTTGGTTGAATAAATGTGTTGTTAGAACGACAAGCACATTTTCCACTTGTTAAAAAGTATATGGAGGAGTACGAACGCTAATTTGCATTGCATGGTGCCCACAATGATATTTATTCCGCACTATGAATTTGTATATTTTTATACTATATACAAAGTTAGTCATAATAAAGAGAAAGGAAGAGCATCTCTCTCTCTCCATCGCATACCCCCCCTATACGCCCCTTTCACGTATGCACACAAAACTATCTCCAGGTCCTCTAAAAGTAAGCCCCCAGAAAATTCACGCATGTTTCATCTTTCTCTCGCGATATATGCAATGACGATCATTGTATTTGAAGAGAAAGCACGATACGTACATTGAACTTCAGAATCCACTCATTACGGTCACCATTTACGTTTAGTGGTTATTATGCAGTCACGGGCTGACCGTACAACTCTGTATTTGCTCTTGACATGACTAGTTGACCAGTTAAACGCTCCACATGGCACCTCTAGTGTTGCATCACATTATCTCACTACCATCGTGCCCACCTATCGACTTGTATCTACTCTACATCTACACTCTTATAAAATACATAAAATACACTCTTATAAAAACAGAGTTGGTGATGATGGTGTGCCTGCCATCCTGCAATATAGGCCGTCCGATTTATATCTGACAGATAGGAAAGAAATTATGGAAATTTTGCAAAAACGTACCCACACACCTCTCCACATTTGCAAATAAGGCCTTACCTCGTTCATCCTTTTCTCTCACAAGATAAACAAGTCATACAAATGCATCTTGATGTTACATGCAACGCACGGGCATCTTGCTAGTAAGAATGAAAAAAAACGACAAAAAAATATTTGGACGGTGGTTTGAAGTCATGACTGCGGGCACAGCGGACAAGGTGGCCTTGTATTGGTATGCTGAGCCATCTGTTTTAACACACATGAGCTGGTGTGGTGATTATACACACACGCACGCATGCACACGAACTGCATCCACGCAACACTCACACAAACAAATGCACCGACGCACGCACGCAACACTCACACGTACACACGCAGCCACGCACGCACGCAACACTCACACGCACACATGCACGCATGCATGCACACACCAGTACACCACACGACCAACACACACTCTCACGCTCAAGTGCTAAACATACACGTGCATGCGCACACATCAGGCCCTGACAGACACATACACAACCAGGTGATTCCCACGCACGGGCTGGAGCCTTGTCGCGCCTGCGTAAATTTGTGTTTATCGGACCTTTTGCCTATGCGAACTGACAGGTGGGACCCACAACGAACATGGTCAATTTAACTAGTCAACATGGCGCCACGCAGACTATTTGGACGGTCAACAGACTGCAATTGGATGCTGAGATGTGAACAAGTGACCGTATAATCACCGCAAAACGTATATAGTGACCATAATCAGCTTATTCTGAAGTTCGGTGATCGTATTACGCTTTTCTCTCTATAGGCCCTCCAAAACTACATCTCTAGACGTTCTCGCATGTTACATCTAACAACTATGCAATACAACACTACTACTACTACACTCTAACACAATAAATCATATGTGGTTTTAGTTTTACTAGATATCATATTGTTACTTATAATTATTCAGTTTGCATACATTAAAATTCCCTTTGAAATGTATGGCCAGTATCATCTACCGCGCGGGAAAAATCCCGCCCTTTCCTGTTTAATTGGGTTTGTATCGATGGATCGTGCGAGACAACAAAACTATAGTACTATACAGTACAAGTGACAGTTCACTGGTCCGTCGTGTCGTCTACTCCTCCGTCGTAAGAGTGGAGCGCTCGCTTTCATAAATCTTCTAGTCCCTTTCGCCGACATGTGGGACATCAAGCTACCGGGTCCATGTGCCATACCGGAATATAGTGCAGAGCAACCGGGGTGAAGCACCCCAATCATGGCGCCGGCGTAGTAATGAGCAATGAGGCGTCAAATCACAAAGCTGCACCTTTCCCACAGTTAAGTTGGAGGGATGAAGAAACCATCATTTCACTCGTTGATGAATCCGCTTCTCCCTCAACTTCTTCAACTTAACCACATGATTCTTCTGCCGTTGTTCTGCCTCATGTGGGACGCGGATCGTCTTGGTAAAGCACTGACATGTGGGAGCGCATGTTAGCAAACAGCCAGGACAACGTCCTCCGAAAATAAGAAGCCTAATCCTAGACTTACAAAGGGCTACGTAGCTGCTATGTATACTTTCCATCTAATCTATATATGCCCCCCCTGATTTTCAGGTGGGGTGGGCCTAATCCTCTCCTTTCATCCAATCAAATAGTCCCACATCACATCAGTTCATAACTTTACGTAAACCATTACGTGGATGTAGCATTGCTCAAATAAGAAACCTCCCCCGCCATCCACGCGGCAAAATCACCTCCTTTTTACTAATCTTGATTCTATAATTTTTTAGATCAATATAATTGAGATTCATATAGATAGCACACAGGAGCAAAGCCAAGTGGTACGGTTAAGGGCATCCAGCAATGTGTAGCCAAATGTGAAAATAGCTTTTGGCATCGTGGGAACCATTATGGACGGTGTTGCCAAAGCCAAAAAGATGGAACTGCAGCTCCCTGATTGATTGATTGAAGGAATAGAAAAATGCAACGTCTCTCCTCTTTCTCCCATGCTTGGACGCATGTAGTGCAGTATAGAGCACAGAGTCTACTCCCATGTCCCTTCTATCACAAATCACAAAGCAGTGAGGCGTCAAATCACAAAAGCACGGACGAAGCAACCATCATTTCACTCTTCGCTGACTCTGCTTCTCCATCGTCTTCTTCGAGAAGCCATCTCACCGCATTAGTTATAGTAGTACTAGTAAAGGACTTCATGGATGCAAATAAGGCGGTTCTCTCGGCTTGCAGGCGGCACTTGCGAACGACTTACTGTGGTCTCCCTCAATGGTGTTCTCCGTCGAATGCACTTCGCCAAAGCACCAAAAAAATATCGTCGACGTCACCGCAATGGGGAAGGAAGTCAAATATAGTTACTACCTCCATTTTTTGTACACAAGGCCAGTATATCAAAATTACAATTTGCAAAGGGCCACTAACACTAATCGAGGCAAAATTGATGGGGTTAGCAACCAAGGACATTAATATCCCCTGCATGCATGCGGATGTGAGAAGGTTGGTTTGCATGGCGCTGCATTAATCAAGCGATGAGGAGTGAGATGGTTAGCTCTTTGGTCTTTGGAGAAAAAATACGCATTAATTGACACGTGAAACGAGGATTTGTATCGATTAAGGCCTCCTTTGGTTTAGAGGAATTTTGTAGGAATTTCATAGGATATGATTTATATAGGAAAAATTCCTTTAGAGCCCTTTGGTTTGTAGGAATGGAATCCTATTCCTGTGGAGGAATTCTTCCTATCCTCCACATTTCATAGGAAAATAAACATTAGCCTAGACTCAATGGAAAAAATCCTATGATGTGGATCAAAGAGCATATCCTTTCCTATTCCTACTCAAAGGATTTGAGATACATGTCATCTCATTTCCTATGACTTTCCTATTCCTATGACTTTACTACCCTATGAACCAAAAGAGGCCTAAATCCCGCAAAGGAAAACCCAGCCTTTCTTTTTTAACAATAGTACTCCTAGTATGTACGTACTTATCCTGTTTGGGTCTAGGCCTTGCATTGCCAAACTTCGCCACACATTTTTTCCATGATTGCCTAAAGTTTTCAAAATGAGAAGGAGGTACACTTGCGAACGGCTATCGCGGTCGCACCGCACCCTCACACGGTCGCGCCTGCACGCCGCAAACCAAACCAAGGGAACGCAGCCTCACTGACACGTGTTGTCTCATGTGAACACACCAAACTTAGCCATCCTATCGCTGACACATAATTTTCTTTCATAGAGTATGTTTATCCAACCGCATGTTGGGGAGTATCCGTACGGCCCGTGCGGTGGTCTGTTGGGGTAGAAGAAGAGGTGAGGAAGAAGGAAAGAAGGGTTAGGAGACATAGGATATTCATCCAACCGCCTGAAATGGTAGACTGACCCAAGCCAGACGACTTGCATAACAAATATATGTTTTACACAGCAAAAGATCCATAAAAACAACAACATAATGAAAAACTATCATTGCTCGCGAAAAGAGACGACCTCGTCGTCTTTGGCTGCCGGCGCGAACCAGCCGTCGCTGCCGACGTGTGTCTCCACACCGTGGTTGTCCTAGGCTTCTAGCTACTCGTTCAAGCAGAGCGTGCGGGCGCTCTACACGGACGAGAGCACAACCCGGTTCAAGTCGAGGACGTCCGGTTCCGCCTGCAGGAGGGCCTCGATGGCAGCGGCATCCGGGCGCTCTGCGTTGAGTCGAGCCTCTACCGCCTGGTTCAAGTCCAGGACGTCCGGTTCCGGCTGCAGGAGGGCCTCGATGGCAGCGGCATCCGCGCACTCCGCCTCAAGTTGAGCCTCCGCCGCCCGGTTCACATCCACGACATCCGGTTCCGCCTGCAGGAGAGCCTCGATGGCAGTGGCATGCGCGTGCTCCGTGTCGAGTTGAGCCTCTGCCTCCCGGTCCTCCTTTAGTATCGCCATGTTGAACCGCTGGTCCGCCTGCACCATGGGCGACTCGGACGCCGGCACGAAGTCGACGTCCATTGTCTCATACCCATCGGGGACCTTCTGCGCCACGACCTCCGCCATGAACATTGGATCGGCTTCCTCCTCCTTGTAGCTTGGCTCCAGAGAAATCGGGGATTGGCCCGCCGCAAAGCGAGCTTGGGAACGGAGGTCTGTGGCGCCGACCGCCGCCGTGATTTCTGCGTGGCGCTCCGGCGTCAGCATGTTGTAGTAAGTGATCTTGCGGCGCACCATGGCTTTCCGGCGAACTAGGGGACGCTTGATGCGGGCTAGGGGATCGAAAGGTGGGGGAATGGGCTGGAGATTTGGTGTGGTTTTAGGGAAGTGGCTCGCATAGGCCGAGCAGCGAAGGTTCTGGTGTGATGGTTCCGGTGACGACCGGTCAATCGGTTTTGACTGTACATTGCTCTTGTCGCGTTCGCGTTGCAGCCCGGCACGCTGGACCCTCCACATCGCTCACCGAATGGAACGCGCTTCCTCTTTGTTTTCGCTCCCTTGTGGGACCGCAGTTGAGAGCAAACCGACGTGCCTCCCCCTCCCCCGCCCGCGTCATTTATTATACCACCACTCCCTCCGTTTTATGCGGAGTAAATAAAAACAGAGGGAGTATACTACGGATGAGGATACCCTGACATGGCCGAACCCATTGATTAACTAACATGCGGGGCCTAGCAAGCATGGGGTCCGCCAGTAAGTGACCGAAAGGGAGGGTAAGGCAGGGATACCTACGTCAGAGGATCCACTTCCACTATAATACTTTGACCAAATGTTAGAGTAATAATATATGACATGCAACTTACACAAATGTTAGAGTAATAATATATGACATGCAACTTACACAAAGCATACATGGTCTAATGCGTTTTTCGAGGCTAACTTTGACCAAATTATAGAGTAATAATATATGACATGCAACTTACACAAAGCATACGGTCAAATTCGTATGTGAAAGGAGTTTCCAATGATATAATTTTCACATTATACATCTCATGTACTATTAATCTTGTCAATAGTCAAATTGGAAACCATCTCAAGTACAAATCTAGGAGTACGTACGAATCTAAAAATATTGATTGGGCGTTGTTGAATGTTGATACCTTTTTGATCAAAGTAGATATACTTTGACTACACATAAAACTTATATGTAAACCAGAAAGGATAGGAGGGAGTATATTGTACGTTCAAAAATGAAACGAACATTGAATACCCTTTATATATGATTTGCGGATGCTATGATCACCGGTTCAAAATTTTGAATCCGCCTTAGGTATCATGTGCCCCCACTCGTTCCCTCTCGATTTCATCTCGGGGTCCGGAGATCTATTGAAAGAGGACTAGGTTGGGTACATGCGAATGATACTCGGCGAAATGTTCGAATGAGGCATGCGGGAGGATGGACTCGACTGGAGGGCGACATGATCGATGGAGAAGAGGGTTGGAGAGGAATGAGAAATAAGCAAACGCCACATGATTATACTTCAACAGCTCAAATAAACAATAAGTTGTCTCACTTGGCCTACATAGTGAAAGGCCTAATGCGCAATGCGGAGCACTGACGCTCGAATATGGCCGGGAAAACAGGGAAACAGACATGTGGGGCACACCCGTCGGGAGGACGTAGCACAGACTAGTCCAATGGAGGAGCTGGCCCACGACCTCCTCGCCACCGACAACCATTCATGTGGGTCGTTGGGGCCAACAACGGGGCACAGCTCCAGCACCGCCTCTGGACATGGCGACTGAGGTGAGCGACATGCTCATATCGTCGCTAGACACGGTCGGTTTCAGTTTGCCGAGGGTGGCATTAGTGCTGTGGCACGACCAACGGTATGTTTGGTTTGTGCCCATGGTTGCCCCATCAAAGCATTGGGTAGCCAAAATTTTGGTTGAGGTATTGGTTGCCCATGATTTGGCTGACATTGTAAAGAAAAATGAACTTGAGTTGGCTAGAGTTCATTGGCATGCCAAAGAAATGGCAACCATCCAAACAAAGACCAATCTTTGGGCCATGACCAAAATTTTGGTTGAGGTATTGGTTGCCCATGATTTGGCCGACATTGGCAAGAAAAATGAACTAGAGTTGGCAAGAGATCATTGGCATGCCAAAAAAATGGCAACCATCCAAAGAAAGACCAATCTTTTGGTCATGACCAAAATTTTGGCAAGGTGCAATTTGGCCATAATCCAAACCCACCCCAACACCTGGCTCGTCGAGGATGCACGGGGCGCCACGACGCGTCCGCGGAGTGGTGTAGCACGGCCAACTACATCCTCTGGACCTGAGACCATGCCAGGTCGTCTTGCTTTTCCAATGACATGCGGGGATCGCATGTGACCAAAGGGCATCTCCAATGTTGCCACGACCACAGCTGACTACCCTGGCACACCAAAACCCTCGTCCCTCGCGCTGTCACGCGGTGCGTTCCCAGCCGGCGCCAGCTGCCCGCATTCATGCCGTCCGTTCGTATGTCGTCATTAAGAGGCTCAGTGGCCGCGGAACCAACTCTGTTGACTTAATGATGCAACCGGATGCTTGGCCTCACCGGAATGCGCTACTTAAAGCGGCAACACCCAGCTAACCTCCACACCATAGCACAGCGTCCTCCTACCTGGAACCACATCCGGCATGACCGCAAGCGCGAACGCTCTGCGGGAGAGCCTGTCTTCGGGGATGGAGCTCGAGGTCGCCGCCCTCGTTCAAGTCGCCGCACAAGCGGTGGCCACACTGGCGGCCGACGACGGGAGCACCGTCAGCCACACGTCCTACTTGCCGCCGTCCAACGTCCGGCACCGCCGAGGTCGGGGACTCCTCCGAGGATGAGTAGGGCATGGGAGGCGGCAGGGCATGGTGTGCCAACTGGCCGGTCTGTCTCCCGTGTTCTACTTTTCCTCGCCGGAGACCACACCTTCACTTCATGGGTCTTGAACCCCGCCCCCGTACATGGAGATCATAGATGGAGGACGTCAGTCGCTGCCGTAGAATAGGTTTAGGGTCGGGTTTCTATTATTTTTTTGTCCTATAAAAGTTCGAAATGTAATGAAAATCTGGCGTGTTTGCATTAATCTCGGCCGGTGTATATGAACTTTCACAATAATATAGATATTGTAGGAGTACTAGCAAGATGCCCGTGCATTGCACGGAAGATCAAGATCTTGTGGGAGAAAAGGATGAACGATGGAAAGCCTTATCTGCAAATGTGGAGAGGAGTGCGGGTAAATTGTCATAGTTTCCTTCCTATCTGTTAGATATAGATCGGACGGCCTATATTGCAGGATCGGACACATCTTTCTACATCTACGGGAACCTACGCAAGGGTTAACGTAAATTGCCTCTCTCTCATAGCCTGATTTTCATGGTGGTGGGCCCCTCCCTCCCCCCAATCTACAATCAACAGCTCACATGTTTCACATTACGTTAATTACGTAACTGGGATTACGTAGGTGTAGCATTACTTGTCCTAAAAAACCCAACTAAGCCAACCTCCCAGCATATCGCGCGGGAAAAGACCCGGCCGCGTTGTTGTAGTCGGGATTACCGGATTACTAGTAGTAGTATCAATGGATCGCGCGAAGCAACAGATTTTTTTTGAGGGGGCGAAGCACCTAGTTTAAAAGGAAAAAATGCGGTACACTCATAGCACTCCTGTTGCGGTCGCATTGCACCCCACACATGTTCGGTCCTGCACACGGCTCACGCAAACGGAACGCGCTTCGGCTTGCCTCTTCACTGACACGTGGGACTGCACTTGGAGAAACCGACCATGCGCCAAAATCCCCCTGCCCATCGCGTGAAAATCCTCCCCCCCACACACCCAAAAATTCCCCCCAAATCCGATTCAACCGCCCTTCGGCCAACTAGCCAATAATATTCCCCAAACCCCCCTCCCTCCTGTCCACCTCCACTCCATTCGCTCCGCCAAAGCCGCCCTCCCCGCCGCGCCTATACGTCGGCGCCACGGTTTGGCGATCCTCTCACTCCCATAGTATGCTCTCGTAGACTGCCGTCCTCTAGCCGCGCCGCCACCTCTGGCTACATTCTTGTGGAGGCGTACGGTGGTCAGCGCCGCCACCGCTGGCGACGTTTGTGTGGAGACGCACGGCGGTCAGCTTCTCCCACGGTACGCGCATTCTAGACTGAGGCCCTGTTCATGTCGGTGTAGCGCTGAATGTTAGCTGTTAGGCACTGTTAATTTCACTATTTGCCGAAGTAGTTTACTGTCAATATGCTCTACTTAAGAAGCTTCCTTGCCCTGTTCTGCACTCAATCTGCTTAGCTGAGATGGCATGCCAAGGCCGATTAGTTGCTAAAATATCCTGCCATATATTTATTGTGACGTAAATTGCTGTGGTCTAGTAGCCAATCTGTTAGCTGAAATAGCTCTACACCGTTTTATACTCGATCTTTGTTGCTGTGATGGCCTTTTATAGTTCGATGGCTGTGTGCTCGGCCTCATTGACTACTGAAACAGCCTGCCATAATTAGGCACTCAAATCTGCTTGCTGAATTATCTTTACATATATTTCATTACTTAGATTTGCTCGTCCAAATATCTTGCCATAGCTTTAGACATCAACCTAGGTATTTTTTTCTGGACTTCATAAAAAGGATATATGTTTTTCCTGTAATATCTAGTAGAAGAACTAATTTGTATGTCTAACAGATGGACATGACTTGGATAACTTCTTCTCGAAGATTCTCCGCTGCATATGTCGAGGGGGTTTAAAACTTCATGAACTTTATCAGAGCTGAGTACAGTGGTCCGAAATCAGATGTGCTCTGCCCATGTAGCAGTTGTATGAATTCAGTTACAAGACCCCAGTCAACTGTGCAAACTCATCTACACTTGTATGGGATGTCGGTCACATATACTAGGTGGGTTCATCATGGTGAAGCTGTGAACGTCAATGTTATTGACTATGTGGAAGCAGCAGATCACCATCTTGATCTTCCTGATGCTCAGGTGGAAGAGGAGGAGGTGGTGGTGGTGGCAGAGCCAGTGAGTTTGACCAACATTGAAACAATGCTATGAAATGCTCATGCATTCCGTGAACTTTCACCTCCAGAAGAAAAATGGTGGGCCCGCATGTTGGAACAATGCAACGTTACTGTCACCCCAGGAAATAAGCTGTCAGTATTCTCAGGTATGGTCACCTTTCTTCAGGTGAAGACATCTGAGCGGATGACCAACAAATCATTTGATGCGATGTTGGCTGCTTTCCGCGAATCTTTCCCAGATGCGTCTGAGCTGCGACACACCTACAGTAAAATGAAGAATTTCCTTCGTGTAGTTGGAATTGGATATGATATGATCCATGTTTGTAAGAATAATTGTGTTCTGTTCCGGAAGGATTATGCCAACTTAAGTGAATGCCCGAAATGCAAATCATCAAGATGGAAAGATGGCGATGCTATGAAGAGGATTCCTCATAATGTTCTAAGACATTTTCCAATTACACTAAGATTGCAGAGGTTGCTTCATGATGCTGAAACAAGAGAGGATGTACTGTGGCATTCTAGGAACCAGGAGTACAGAGATCAGAATGTAATGAGCCATCCATCTCATGGTAGTGAGTGGTAAAGCTTCAATGATAAACACAAAGAGTTTGCTGCTGACCCGAGAAACATTAGACTTGGCTTAGCTTCAGATGGATTTAACCCATTTGGCCACCAGAGCGCCACATATAGCATGTGGCCAGTGCTTGTTATCCCTTACAACATGCCTCCAAATGTCTGCACCAAAGAATCAAACTACATGATGGCCTTGCTCATCCCAGGTCCAAAAAGTCCTGGAAAGGATTTTGATTTGTTCATGGAGCCTCTTGTGGAGGAACTTCAACAGCTATGGAAGGGTGTTCTCACTCGAGACCTATATAGCAGCCCACCAGCTGATTTCTTTCTGCGTGCTGTTATAATTTGGTGCATCCATGATTATCCGTCTTTGGGCACTATGTCAGGGCGAACGACACATGGTTACAATGCATGCGTTCGCTGTGATAGGAATCCGCTGTCATACGCAATACTTAGCAAGATCCGTTACATTGGACACCATCGTTTCCTTGCCAAGGACAAGCCGCATCCTATAAAATATCGAAGACATGTGTTCAATGCAAAGCATGAAAACCATGATGCGCCAAAGAGGCTCACCGCCGATGAGTTGCAAGTGGAATTAGAGAAGGTCAGGCATATTACACCAGGAAACCATCCTGGTAATGGTAGCGGGAAAAGGAAGCGTGGCAGGGTAGAAGAGAGATTATTGTTTACCCGCAGGTCCACTTTGTGGGACTTGGAGTATTGGAAAGATTTGGATCTAAGGCATAATCTTGATGTGATGCACATCGAGAAAAATATATGTGACAGCATTATCGGCACACTTCTTAATATTGAAGGCAAGACGAAAGATACCTTAAAATCTATGATTGATTTGACACACCTGGGTATCAGAAAGGATTTGTAGGTTCAAGATGAAGGTAAACCACGGGATATGGCACCAGCTGTGTACGTCTTGGACAAGGTAAAAAGAAAATAATTCTACGAGGTCCTGTCACGTGTGAGATTCCACATGGATTTGCTTCCAACCCTGAAAGGAGAGTCAGTGCAGATGGAAACAAGGTACAAGTGTTGAAAACTCATGACTGCCATGTCCTACTTCAAAGGATTTTACCTGTTATCCTTAGAGGATTGGGCCACCCTGACTTATACAGAGCAGTTGCAGAGTTGGGACAATTCTTCAGGGAACTCTGCAGTAGGAATATCAGGATAGATGCTTTGGAGCGTCTTAGAGACAAGATACCAACTATCCTATGTGACCTTGAGAAGATATATCCTCCAGCCTTCTTTGATGTGATGGTGCTTTTGGCTGTTCATCTACCTGATGAGGTACTACTTAGAGGTCCACTACAGTATGGCTGGATGTACCCTATCGAAAGGTGGCTAGGCACTTTCAAGGGCTATGTCAGGAACAGAGGTAGACCCGAGGGTTCCACTGCAGAGGCCTACATTGCTACAGAAGCGTTGACATTCTGCTCAAAATACATTGAAACAGCTGATCAGCTTAGCAAAGAGGTGGGTGAAGACAATCCCGGGCTCAATGTTTTTGATTGTTCTGTTCGAGTTACAGGGAAGAGTCGACAAGAGGGCAAACCTAAAGATTTGGACAAAATGGTTTGGTATGTGTTGAATAACTGCCCTGAGATACTACCTTATATCAAGTAAGTGCAGTACTGCAGCTTATACATCGTAATCTACTAAACTTGCAGCACATTCTTATATATTTAGCTGTTTGATGCGATCACTATTTGTGCAGCATCTACAAAGAGGAGTTACTGCCGCAAAATCCAAGAAACATTGACAAACTGGTTATGGCAGGATTTGTGAAATGGTTCAAGAACCATGTAAGCTTTTGAAGTGCACTGTCAGTTTTTTTAATATATTGAGTACATAAGATGATTGGCTTGTCTATTTTCTAACCATAGGTTAAGAAGATGCGGGAGGATGGGCAGGTAGTTGATGGTGCCCTTTACTCTCTAGCAATGGGTCCTGATACTCGGGTAAGACATTATGAATCTTGCGTTGTTGGAGATGTGCGCTACAACACCCTTGCACGAGACGAAGACAGGAAGACACAAAACAGTGCCATCATGAGCACGGATACGTATGACAAAGAGACAACTGAATTTTATGCTAACATAACAAACATTATTCAGTTGCAGTATATCTCCAGTTTCAAGGATCATCGGTGTGTGGTTCTGTTGTGTTGTCGTTGGTATAACCTGTTTTCTAGGATCGCAAAACCCAGAGCTGATGATTATTTCAAATCCATCAATGTCAAGGCGACATGCCAGACGAACGAGCCTTTTATTTTGGCAAATTAAGCAACACAGATATTTTTCTTGGAAGACACATTTGCACGTAGCGATGACTGGAGAGTATTGCAAAGGTTTGAGCAGAGGAATTTGTTTAATGAAGTTGCACAACAAGATGATGCTTACACTGCTCTTGATGTACAAGATAACATAGATGTTCCTAATATCTTTGAGAACCATCACGTCAATGACGCCGGCGAAAAGATTGCCTGTCGTGCTGTGGACATACAAGAGTTGATCAAGAAGAAGCCAACGTTCGAGGACGTTGAGGACGAAGAAGAAGATGACACCATGGGGAATTACGATTCAGACTGATACACATGGCGAAGATGTTGACGCTGCTGCTGCGGATGATGATTACATTGCTTTTGTCGTATTTTCCTGTCAGAAGACATTTTTTATCTACTATGTGAAATTGTGTTTGCTATGACAACTGAAACCTGATGAACATGTTGTTTAGTATTTTGCTGTGAGAACATCACTTTTTATGTATGCTGATTTGTGTTTGGTGATTGTATGACAACTAAAACATGATGACATTGTTGTTTAGTTGTACTCATATTTGGCTGTGAAACTTGAATTCAATGACATAGTTTGCTGTTGGACTGCAATTTGCTCGACGTCTTCGAATGAGAACAAAGCTGACCCGATAGGGACTCTGCTATTTATTTATTTATATGAGCAAAAGGGGATACCCCCTGATTTCCGTTAATAGAAAGCATTAGATGTTCACAACACTACGCCCAGCCTGCTACACAGGTTTCATTCATTACTAGTTTCAGCAAAGTGCTCATGTCGTAGCCACTGAATACATCACGAGTGCTACATACACTGCAAATAAAGAGACAATCATCCTACAGAGCACATCGATTTTGCCCATTATCTTCACAAGCTCTTGACATCTCCTCATTGGTGTCAAGGCCGTTCAGCAGCTATTGCTTGGCCATTATCAGAGGAACTGCATCTTTAAGCTTCTGCTCTGCATCTTCCTCTTCTGCCGTTCCTTCAGTTACTTGTCCAACACCCCAACCTGCTGGTATTGGGATTCCTCAGCTAACCAAATAATCAACATAGTTGCATTCCCCCACATCAGCAACTTCCCAGAAATACAAATCACACGAATTTTCCCTTTTCTGCACGAATCAAACTGGTAGACCATCAACCAAACTATTAAAAAAATCAACAACTGAAAGCAGCAGAACAACACTTAAACATATTATTACCCCATGATTCGGGCATTTGTAGAAGGCTCGGCCAGGGTTGCGGATTGTGGTTGAGACGCGACAGATGACTCTGCGTGATTTGCAGCAGTGGCCCCACACCAACGGTAGCGAGTTACGATGAGCAATCGGCTACGGTGCGCGTGCCAACGAGGGTGTGATGAGACCCACAGGAGATAGTACGGGTTGCGACTTGGTGCATATCTAGTTGTTGCCTGCTGAAGAGCAGGTGGACGAGCAGCCAGCGGACATGGTTGCTGCGGCCAGGGCTTCTGATGCTAGGCAGAGTAAGTAGAGAAGAGGAGAAGCGAACGTTGGATATGTCAGTTTCATTACTTGTAGAGTAGCATAGCACCATATATAGTCATAGTCTAGGTTTGGATTCGAACCAGCTACAGGAGCACGTCTTCCTTTTTTCTAAAACTCTGCAATGTCTCATTACTGGTACACTAGCTTGTTCTGTATGCCTTCCCAAGTCATTGATTTTCTTTCCCTTTTTTGCAAGGAAGGAAGGAGGAAAAAATTGAGAGTTCCTGGGACTCGAACCCAAGACCTCTTGGTTGAAAACCAAGGGTGCTAGTCACTTATGTGGCGAACGTTCCCTGTGAGGAGGACGGCAGACGAACGCATTTTCCTCGCAGTTTTCTTCCTATATACAAAAAAGTATGCTACTTGGTGTCCGCTTAGTCAACAAAACGATTGTGCCAACCTTGACTGTTGGATTGGCATTCAACGTCTGTCGCGTTTCTTTAGTCTCTTCTTCCTCAAGCCGCCAAAGCGAAACCAGCGGCGGCGGGACCGCCTGCTCCCGTCTCCCACGACTGGCTGTGATCTGCCCCGGCTCTTGTTCGTTCCCGTCCGAGGCCTCACCATCGTCCTCCGCCTTGGTTCGCTCGCCGCGGCGCCGACCTCCGGTGTTGTCAACATGGTCAACAACCAAGAGGAATAAGGAGATGACTGTACATGGTGAGGATGACAGTAGGGACCCAGCAGCGCGCGTAGTAATTTTGATTTTTTGGGACAGAGAAGGGTATCAGCTGGGTTGTGCAGGACCCGTGGCCCGTCTAGCTCAGGCTTTTATTTCATATGTTTAGCACATGGCCAGCCTAGTTTGTTTTTTTCCTTTCTGAAAATTCCTAGCCAGCTATTTTGTTTTTTGCAGAATAACCAACATAGGCCTACTTGCTTTTCTACGCCCTGCTAGGCTGGAAATCTTTCAAGACGAGGAGGGATGCATTTTGCCCAGAAAATGGGCTATAAGTAATAAGAAATGGGCTATAAGTAATAATAAATGGGCTGTAAAATGAAAAAATACAGCAAACAGACAATTAGTTCCAAAATACCGTTTTCTTTCGGATTTTGATATTTTAAATTTCATTGTTTTTGTGCGGGTAAAATTCCATTGAATTTAAATTAAGAGCATATTTATATTTAAAATTAATTTGAATCTGGCTAGAAATTTTGGGCTGTATGCTGTTTGGGACACATTTGGAGGCTGACTTGTGGGTCTACTAGGTTGACGTGTACTTTGGCTTTGTCAACTTAGTCCACAAACAATTCTAGCAACAGTGACTGTTGGATGTTAATCCAATGGCCGTGCTGCTTCGTCAATATCTGATCTTCTTGCTCCAACCGCCCAAACCAGCTCCGGTGGGACTGCCTGCTCCCACCTCCCGTGGCCGGCTGTGCTGCCGCATAGGCCGCACCGCCCCACCCTACTTCATTGCTGGACAGGCCATTCCTCTACTCACCCACACCTCCTGTTATTTTCCGGCGACGGCAGCCGGACCAGTAAACCCTCGTACTCCCCACCGCATGGGCAACCATTGCCGAGTCTTCCCCGGCTCCATGTCGTTCCCTTCCTAGGCCTCGCCTTCGTCCACCGCCTGGTGCTCTCGGCGCGGCCTGGTCAACTTGGTCAACGAACGACATCCATCGGTCATGGACTGTACGTGCAAATTAATGATTCCTCCACCTGACAGCTGGGACCCACCACAAGGACCTCTGTATTTCGTGAAAAAAACGTTCCCCTCGCTGACATGTCGGACCCAACAGCTATATCTTCGCACGCAAGGAAGTGTCTCCTTATTAGGCACAAAAAAATGAATACCCCCTGCTAGCTGGGACCCACCATAGTGGGAGGATGACTTGTGGGCCAACAGAGTTGACGGGGACGGAGGGCTTTGTCAACTTAGTCAATATGAACGATTCTAGCTCCAGTGACCGTACGATGTCCATCCAACGGCCGTAGTGCTTCTTCAACCTCTGGTCTTCTTGCTCCAGCTGCCCAAAGCAGCGCCGGTCGTGCCGCATGCTCCTGCCTCCCGTGGTCGGCTGTGCTGCCGCGGAGGCCTCACCGCCCCCTACTATTCCCACAGCTGGCCAGGCCCTGCGACAACGGCAGCCTCACATCGCAGCCGAACCAGTGAACCCTCGTACTCCTCTCCGCGCGGGCTTCCACTGCCGCGTCTTCCCCGGCTCTGCGTCGTCCCCTTCCTAGGCCTCGCCGTCGTCCACCGCCGTGGTGCTCTCCGCGCGGCGTGGTCAACGTGGTCACGGAACGACTTCCATTGGAAGAGTACTTTACGTGGAAAGGCTGACAGCTGGGTCCACGGCCACAGCCCAATTTTTTTGTGATTTGCCAAGTAAGTCGCTTTGTCAGGCATATTGGGCTGCAAATCTTTCAAGATGAGGAGAGCTTTCATTCGGCTGGCCGAGAAAATGGCCCATCAATAATGAGAAATGGGCTGTACATTTTCAAAACACATCAAACTGGCAATTAGTTTCAAATATCTTTTTTTCATTTCAAGATTTTAAATTACATTAATTTTTATGCGTGGAGAATTTGTTGGATTTTGTATTGATATACATTTATTTTTAAAATCAGTTTGAATGTGAGTCGAAATTTCGAGATTAAAAATAGTTCGGACCGCACCGAAATATGCAAAATTTCGTATAATTTTTTAACCGTGGCCACAATTTGGGCTGTAATGCTAACAAAAAGAATATGGGCTCCAAAAAAACCTTAAGAATTAGCAAATGGGCTGAAAATTATTAGAAATAATGGCAGATGGGTTGTATGTTGTTTTCCATAGATTTGAGGCTTTCCTAAAAAAAGGTTGACGCACAAGCAGTGACTGTTGGATGTCCATCCAACGATCGTCGTGCTTCTTCAATCTCTGCTCTTCCTGCTCCAGCCGCTCAAACAAGCGCCGGTGGGACTGCCTGCTCCCTCCTCCCCGTGGCCGGCTGTGCTGCCGCGCAGGCCTCACCGCCCCACCGTACTCCCATCGTTGGCCTAGCCATCCCTCTACTCACCCACACCTGCTGTTATTCTCCGGCGACGGCAGACGAACCCGTAAACCCTCGTACAGTCGTACTCCCCTCCGCGTGGGAAACAACTGCCGAGTCTTCCCTGCCTCCGTGTCGTTCCCTTCCTAGGCCTCGCCGTCGTCCACCGCCCACGTGCTCTCGGCACGGCCTGGTCAACGTGGTCAATGACCGACATGCATCTGAAGTGGACTGTACATGGAGAGGCCGACAGCTGGGTCCACGACTACACCCGTGACATTTTGGGCCAAACGAAATTTTTTTCTAACATACATATGACACTTCTATGACGATAATTGTGACAAAACCCAGTATCATCATAGATGTGGTGGGCTCCTACTTCCATGAAAAAAAATCATGACAGAAAATGGGCTTTTCATCCTGGGCAGGCGAGAGACGCAGCTGCATGGTATTCTTTGGGCCGTCCATGACGGAAAAAACAATGGTAGAAGCGAGGGCGAGGAAAATTTCGGGGAGTTCCCGGTTACGGTGGGAGGTCGGGGGCCGAGCGATGTGTGTTTCTCTCGTACACGTACGCGCGTGTGTGCGAGGCGTTGTCTCTAACTGAACCCGAGCGAGGCGTTGGGCTCTAACTGAATCCGAGCGATTACACTGCAGGCTACGCGTTACTGAACCCGAGCGATCGATCGATGGCTGTTAACTGAACCCGATCGAGCGATTCCTTTGCTACTGCTGCTAACTGAAGCCGATCGATGCTACCTCTGGATGAACAGTGAGAGTTGTGGGGGGGGGGGGGGGGGGGGGGGGGGTTGGTTGAACAGTTCTCGGTGGGGGTGGATGAACAGGACCCCGTGGTGTTGCCTCTGGATGTACAGGACACCGATCGATCGAGCCGGTTGGGGCTGCATGAACAGGACCCCGTGGAGGGCTGGATGAACAGGACCACCCTGTGGAGGGCAGGATGAACAGTAGACGGTGGAGGGCAGGATGAACAGTAGCCGGTGGAGGGGTGGTTGAACAGGAGCCCGTGGAGAGGGCTGGTTGAATAGTAGCCGGTGGAGTAGCGCGCGGTGGAGGCTGGATGAACAGGAGCCCGTGGATGAACAGTCGCAGGTGGAGGCTGGAGGAGGTTGACGGTGGATGAACAGTAGCTCGTGGAGGCTGGAGGGGGTTGACGGTGGAGATGAACAGTATCCCGTGGAGTCTCTTTTTGCGGTACGCCACACCCCTCCTGATGAACAGGACCCCTGTTTTGACCGTAGCGCTCCAACACAAGTCCGTTTCATCCGTTTTGCGGTACGCCACACCCCTCCCAATCAACAGGACCCCCGTTTCGACCGTAGGAGGTCCGTTTCCTCCGTTTTGCGGTACGCCAGACCCCTCCTGATCAACAGGACCCCGTTTCGAATGTAGGAGATCCGTTTCCTCCATTGTGCGGTACGCCAGGCCTCGTTTCCATCGCCTGTTCCGTCCAAGCCCTCCCGATGAACATGACCACGCATTCCATTCCGACCCAGCCGGTTGGCTCCCATGCGTTCCGTTGCCTTCCCATGAACACGACGCATTCCGTTGCCTCCCCATGAACACGATGACTACGCTGTTTCTCCGTTCCGACCCAGCAATGTACACGAGCCCTGGCCATACGTATGCGCGAGTAGGCGTTCGAGACCCTGCCCGTATGTACACATATGTGGCCGTATATTCTTTCTTGCACCCTGGCCGCTGTAGGTACGTGTACATGCTACGTGCGCGCCTCAACTACGACACGTGCGCGCCTCTACATCTACCAGTATGTACGTACACGTTCGTGACCAGAATGACAATGCTACGTACGCTTTGACCAGGTGGGTCCCGACTGTCAGGCACTTCCTTGCCTGCAAAGATATAGCTGGTGGGTTCCAGCAGTCAGGGGGCGAATCGTTTTTTTGGCCGGACGCACTTCCTTACATGCGAAGATGTAGCTGGTGGGTCCCAGCAGTTAGGGGGAAATGTTTTTTCGCAAAATACAGTGGCCCGTCCAGTGGATCCTAGCTGTCAGGTGGAGGAATCATTATTTTCCGCGTAATAAGGAGGCACTTCCTTGTTGCGGCCGTGGACCCAGCTGTCAGCCTCTCCACGTATAGTCCACGTCCGATGGAACTCGTTCCTTGACCACGTTGACCACGCCGCGCCGAGAGCACCAGGGCGGTGGACGACGGCAAGGCCTAGGAAGGGGACGACACGGAGGCAGGGAAGACTCGGCAATTGTTTCCCACGCGGAGGGGAGTACGACTCTATGAGGGTTTACTGGTTCGTCTGCCGTCGCCGGAGAATAACAGCCGGTTGCGAGGATGAGGGAGCAGGCAGTCCCGCCGGCGCTTGTGTGAGCGGCTAGAGCAGGAAGAGCAGAGATGGAAGAAGCACGACGACCGTTGGATGGACATCCAACAGTCAGTGCTTGTGCGTCAACCTTTTTTTAGGAAAGCCTCAATTCTGTGGAAAACAGCATACAACCCATCTGGCATTATTTCTAATAATTTACAGCCCATTTGCTAATTCTTAAGGTTTTTTTTGGAGCCCATATTCTTTTTGTTAGCATTACAGCCCATATTGTGGCAACGGTTAAAAAATTATATGAAATTTTGCATATTTCGGTGCGGTCCGAACTGTTTTTAATACCGAAATTTCGACTCACATTCAAACTGATTTTGAAAATAAATGTATATCGATATAAAATCCAACAAGTTCTCCACTCATAAAAATTAATGTAATTTAAAATCTTGAAATGAAAAAAAAGATATTTGAAACTAATTGCCGGTTTGATGTGTTTTAAAAATGTACAGCCCATTTCTCATTACTGATGGGCCATTTTCTCGGCCAGCCGAATGAAAGCTCTCCTCGTCTTGAAAGATTTGCAGCCCAACAGGCGTGACAACGCGACTTACTTGGCAAATCACCAAAAAACTATGTTGTGGCCGTGGACCCAGCTGTTAGCCTCTCCATGTACAGGACTCTTCCGATGGAAGTCGTTCCTTGACCACGTTGACCACGCCGCGCGGAGAGCACCAAGGCGGTGGACAACGGCGAGGCCTAGGAAGGGGACGACGTGGCAGTGGAAGCCCGCGCAGAGAGGACTACGAGGGTTCACTGGTTCAGCTACGGTGTGAGGCTGTCGTCGCTGCAGGGCCTGGCCAGCGGTGGGAATAGTAGGGGGCGGTGAGGCCTCTGCGGTAGCACAGCCGGCCACGGGAGGCAGGAGCATGCGACACGACTGGCGCTGCTTTGGGCGGCTGGAGCAAGAAGACCAGAGGTTGAAGAAGCACTACGACCGTTGGAAGGACATCGTACGGTCACTGGAGCTAGAATCGTTCATATTGACTAAGTTGACAAAGCCCTTCGTCCCCGTCAACTTAGTAGGCCCACAAGTCAGCCTCCCAGCAATGTGGATCCCAGCTAGCCGGGGGAGTATTCATTTTTTGTGCGTAATAAGGAGGCACTTCCGGTGGGTCCGAGCTGACAGCGCGGGAACATTTTTTTCGCGAAATACAGTGGCCCGTCCGATGGGTCCCCGCAGTCAGGGGGAAATGATTTTTTTCACAAAATACTGGTGGCCCTTCCGGTGGGTCCCTGCTGTCAGGTGGAGGAATCATTATTTTCCGCGTAATAAGGAGGCACTTCTTTGCAGCCACCGTGGACCCAGCTGTCAGCCTCTCCACGTACAGTCCACGTCCGATGGAAGTCATTCCTTCCACGTTGACCACGCCGCACCGAGAGCACCATGGCGGTGGACGACGGCCAGGCCTAGGAAGGGGACGACGCGGAGCCGGTGAAGATGCATCAGTGGATGCCCACGCGGAGAGGAGTATGAGGGTTCACTCATTCGGCTGCAGTGTGAGGCTGCTGTCACCGCAGGGCCTGGCCAGTGGTGGGAATAGTAAGGGGCGATGAGGCCTCCACGGCAGCATAGCTGACCAGGCGGCAGGACCGGCGCTGCTTTGGGCGGCTGGCGCAAGAAGTCCAGAGGTTGAAGAAGCACTACGGCCGTTGGATGGACATCGTACGGTCACTGCAGCTAGAATCGTTTATATTGACTAAGTTGACAAAGCCCTTGGTACGTCAACTTAGTAGGCACACGGGTCAGCTTCCGAAATGGTGCGCCCCAGATGTCAGGGGGAGGAATCATTTTTTTGGGCGGGTGAAGCTAGAATATCCGAGATTGAAGAAGAAACACAGCATCCGTTGGATAGACATCCAACGGCCACTACTGCTAGAACCATGTGTTGACTATAAGTTGACAAAGCCTTGCATACGCGTCTCTAAGTGCATCTAGTGCCACCCCTAGTTGGTTTTGGAGTATTGACGACAAACCTGGTTGAGGGACTAATGTGTTTGTGAGAATTGCAGGATAACACAGGTAGAAGTCCCTCATTGATTTCAGTTTCCCTACCAGAGATGACCCCTAAAATTGTATGAAGACATTGAAGTCAAAGGTGGTATGTGAAGACATTCACATTAAAGACTATGACAAGAGAAGACATTGTGTGAAGACTATGGAGCGGGAAGACTTAGTTGTTTCATCGTTCTTTTTCTTCTTTGTTGAGTTGTAGGAACCACCGTACTGTTAAGTAGGGTCCAAGAGAACCAGTCAGAATGACTGAAGTGATGCTTAACCAAAATCCTATGTCTTCGAGCGAAGACAATGAGAGCAAATCTTATCCAGAGTTGGATAGGTCAGCTTTGCTTGTAGCCCAAGTAAAGTTGCCATGTGTGTTTGAAATCTGACCGTTGGAACACGTGTCAGTTCCTTAGTGACCTAGGGTCATTTCGGACAAATCAGGTCGGGTTGCCTAGTGGCTATAAATAGCCCACCCCCTACAACCATAAACGGTTGGCTGCTCAGAGTTAGTGTACGGCTTTTGTCGTTTGAGAGCAACCCACCTCGAAGCCTTTGAGAGAGAATTCCTTGCGAGGATAAATCCCTAACCACCCAGAGCCAAAGAGTGTTAGGCATCACTGAAGTCTTCCTGTCTGTGTGATCTGAAGACTTATTACACTTGAGGACTGTGAATCCTCTAGTGGGTTATGCGTCATGTTCTGAGCATCCAAGAGTCATTGTGGATCGCCGGTGAACGAAGTCTGTGAAGGTTCGGGAGTCTACCTTGAAGACTTACCAGAGTGATTGGGCGAGGACTGGGTGTCCTTAGCTCAAGGGGAATAAGGTGAAGACGCGGTCTTCTGAGTTGAATCTCAGCCTCCCTAACCAGACGTACAGTTGTCACAGCAACTAGAACTGGTCCAACAAATCATTGTCTTCAATGAGAAGCTGGCCCTGGTGAAGTCATTGCATTATCTTTTGTCTTCACTGAGTAACTAATTATTCTGATTGGCTTCACACTATCTTCCTACCTGATCTATACTGCCTAGCTGCTATTAGTCATTGTGCTTTCACTTCATTGAATACTTGACTATGGCTTGCTTAGTGTAGTCTACCTTCCGCTACATGGTAATAGGTTTATTTCTATCGTTTCTCTTCGAAACTTCCATGTTTTGAAAACTTTCATAAAAATCGCCTATTCACCCCCCCTCTAGTCGATCACTAGCACTTTCAATTGGTATCAGAGCGAGGTACTCCCTTGTTCTGTGTGATTCGGTTTAACCACCTGGAGTTTTAGCTATGTCGACTACAGGGATAATCAAAGTCTCCACTGCGTGCCCCGTATTCGATGGAATTGAATATCCCTACTAGAAGAATAAGATGCAGATGCATCTTGAAGCCATTGATGTCGACCTCTGGTATGTCGTCAAGAATGGCGTTCCCAAGGCTGGTGAAGGTCCTGACTTCAAGACACTCAATCCGTCTGACATACTTGAAAGGCTCAACACACATGAGTTTCAGCTTTCTGAGAAAAGAGACATCTACGGTCCCAACTATGGGCGAACTCGCGCCTTGAAGGCAAAAGCTGTTTCCTCATCTGATGAAGAATCTGACTGCAGTTCTGATGATCCTAAAGACATTGGAAGGGAGCTTGCTATGCTTGTGAAGAAGTTACAGAGATTCACCAAGAAGAAAGACTTCAGAAAGTCTTCACGATCCAGCTCAAGAAATGATGAAGCTTCTGCTCATGACTACAAGAAGAGAACATGCCACAAGTGCAAGAAACCTGGTCACTACATCTCTGAGTGTCCGCAGTGGGACAATGAGAACAACAAGAAGAAGAAGAGCAAGGAGTATGATTCTGACGACAAGAAGAAGAAGAAATACTCAAAGTCTTCTTCCAAGTCTTCCTCAAAGTCTTCATCACACAAGTAGAGCTCATCTGGCAAGGCTCGCGCGTTTGTCGGGAATGTCGGAGTAATGGGCCATGGGTAGGCTAACCGAGTCCCTGAAACTTTCAAGACATCAGGGCAGGTTGCGCCCCTCAAGACCCCAGGACGAAGAGCCGCCTTCTGAGAAGTCGGCGGCAAGGCAACCGACTGCCCACTCGCGGCCGAGTCCCGGGGACGACTTCAGGATGAGCCGACTCCTAACGAGCGACCTCCAGAGAAGCCGACCATGGGAGCCGGCCCGCGATTTCAACAAACCCCATGCCCTCATCAAGAGGGACGAGACGGGGAGTGGCTACAGTAAAGCCCACTCCCACCCCTTTCCAAAGGCAGGCATGGCCACAGTACGCCGTACTCGCGGAGATCTCCGTCCGGCTCGGCACTGTTGCCATGCCGGCCCTGATATCCACACCAGTGGGCAGAATCCTGCACCCACGACGGCTTGTCTGTACGACCTTGGGGCGGCAGGTCCCACTAGTCAGCGGGAGTCCAGAAGATGGCGAGAGCATCACCAGTCGGACCCGTTGGGAGTCGGCCCCCGAGAGTCGGCCAGCCCCTCCCCTGGGGCCCACGCGCCATTAACCAGATGTGACGAGGAGTGGCAATAGTGATCGCCCGCCAGGCGGCGGGGCTGTTGCCACGACCCCATGACCAAGCCCGCGTCATTAGAAGCACGGCTATAGTAATCAGCAGCCGGCAAGACCCGCCAGCGGCGGACAGGGCTTGTTGGTGCCGTACCAGACCAGTCGGTGGGGCCCGCCAGTTGGCGGACCCCAGCAGTCGGCGGAGTAGACGGAGGACGGAGAAACTGACGGTTGGGCCCGCGCCCAGCCGGATTACCATTGTACCCCTGGGGGGGTAGGCCTATATAAACCCACGCAGGGCACCCATGCAAAGGGTTCGAATCCATTAGCACTAGACCAGATCATATAGGAAGGAGAGAGCTAGCCTAGCCTTCTCCTACCTCCAGGAAACAGCTCAAGGAGCAACCGTGTACACACTTTGCCATAGTGATCACGCGGAGACCCCGCAGAGCAGCAGTTGGGGTATTATCTCCACAGAGAGCCCCGAAGCTGGGTAAGATTCGCCGGCGTGCATGCCTTCGCCTTATCCCGTTTCCAGGCACCGGCGACGTTCTACTCGCCCCCACCATGATAAGCCATCCTTTGGCATATGTCGCACCCAACCCCCGACATTTGGCGCCCACCGTGGGGCATGGTGCACCGTCGACCGGAGACCTGCTCTAGACGGGAACCCATCTTGTCGGCGAGGTTCGCTTCTCCGACGAGCCTGGATCCGAAGCAGGCACGGGCGGCCCCGAGAGCCTCCTCGCGGGCCTCCTCTACCAACTCCACATCGCCGGCGAGCCTGCCGTGGACTTGGAGTCTGTAGGCTCCACCGACCCGATGCTGGTCGACTCCGACACCGCGTCGCTCGACGTGTTCCCCACCAACGTGCTGGTCTATGATGAGCCACTCCCTCACACGGAGAGCGACGGAAGCACCGTCACCGAGGTGCTCGACATCGGTCATGACGAGCCTCCCGGCGGAGGAGCGCATGACCCACTCGGCGCAGCCCTGCAAGACCTGATTGCGCCCATTCCGGAAGACGTTGATGCGGAGACGTTGGAGGCGCGCTGCATTCAGCTCGTCGAAGGCACGAAGAAGCTGGCTACCATGAGACGCGTGTCAGAAGCCTACCAGCGTGAGATGGATCGCGCTGTGGGTGCCTCGCCAGCCCCAGCTGGGCCCAGCCGCCTAGGCGCGGTCCAGCAGCGCGGCGTGGCCATCGCCAACCTGTTCAGGGCAAATCGCCCTGTGTACGCGACGCCTGCGGAGAACATTCGAGCCACCCAGGCGGCGGCAGACGAGCTGGACAACTTCGAGGGCGAAGAGCGCTGCCTGATGACGGAGCGAGTCCAGCGGCTCCTCGACGCGGCTGCCGTGCAGAACGAGGCCGGCTGCCGCACAGAGGCGGCGTGGCGGCAAAACGACGACCCTCCTCCACGCCGAGACCAAGGCGCGACGTCTTGGACGCTGACTGGCAGCGCCCGAGGAAGGAAAGACAAGGATCCGGCTGTCAGCCACAGCCGGACTCGCATTACCATAGAGCGCGACCAAGACGGCCGCCCGAGAGCAATGGAACAACGGGACGACTATCCGCCTCCTCCTCCTCGCAAGGAAAGGCGAGTCTCCCCGCCGCCTGTTGACCATCTGACTCTCGGCGACCGCCTTGGCCGCCGAGAGGGAGTCGGAGAAAACGACGCCCGCCACCGGATCGACCCACTTCACCGATCCCTGGTGTTGGAAGAAGAAGACGAGTTGGGTCTGCCTTGTTTCGGGCCCTGCATTCGAGACGAGCCCTTTCCCAAAGGGTTCACGCTCCCAAGAGACACGCCCAAGTACACCGGATCCATGAAGCTGGAGGACTCGCTGGTTGACTACTCCACGGCCGTCAGCATAGCGAATGGCAACAAGCATGTTGCCGTGAAATACGTTCCGCTCATGCTCCAGGGCACGACCCGGACATGGCTGAACAGCCTGAAGCCCCGCAGCATCAACAGGTGGGTCGACTTCACCGATGCATTCGTCTGCAACTTCACAAGCACGTACAAGCGTCCTCCCAAGCCTCGCCAGCTTTCCTTGTGCGTGCAAGGCCCCAACGAGTCGACTCGCGACTACCTCACGCGTTGGGCCGAGCTTCGGAACTCCTGCGAGGGCGTGCACGAGGTGCAGGCTATCGAGTACTTCACCGCCGGGTGCAGAGAAGGCACCCTCCTCAAGCACAAGCTCCTCTGCGACGAGCCAGAAACCCTCGACGAGCTGCTGATCATAGCAGACAAGTATGCCACGGCCGACTCCTCCATGAAGGCGGAGATTCAAGTTAGCGTGACTGGCAAAGTGGCCCCTCAGGCTCCTAGAACTCCGGCTAGAGACGCTAGTCGGTGGCAACAGCAGAACGACCACAAGCGCAAGGCCCCGCAGCCGGCTTCTAGCAGCCGGCAGGTGGCGACAGTTGAAGACCAACAGCCGGATGGGCAGCCTCCACCCAAGCGACAGAAAGGCGGCAAGCCCAACTGGTTGCCGGCTTTCTCATACGAGCAGACTCTGGATGGTCCTTGCAAGTTCCATAGCAGCACGAAGCCGTCGAATCACACCACCCGGAAGTGCCACTGGCTCACCAGGATCACCAAAGGAGACGGCCTCCTACCTCCCCCGCCTGCTGGGCAGCAGCCTCTGCCTCCGCCCAACAGCCGGCTGTCAGGCCAGTCGGCGCAGTACAAGACGAGTACCTCGAATGGCACGGAGCCTACGTGATATTTACCAGCATGGCTAATGATCGACGCAGCAGGCGGCTGCAGCAGCAAGAGGTGCATGCAGTAGCATCAGAGGCACCAGAGTTCATGCACTGGTCCGAGAAGCCTATCAGCTGGAGCAGAGCTGATCACCTAGAGGTGATGCCGAGTCCGGGCTCTTATGCCTTGTTCTTGGATGCCACCTTTGCCACGGACGAGCTGCTCGTTTCTCAGGTGTTATGATAGACGGAGGCAACAACATCAACATCCTGTACAAGGACACCATGGAGAAGTAAGGAATCAAGCAAAGAATGTGTTCCACGGCATTGTTCCTAGCCTTTCCTGCTCACCAATCGGCAAGATCCTGATTGACGTCCTCTTTGGAGACAAAGATCACTTCCGCCAAGAGTCAGTTTGGTTTGAGGTGGTGGATCTCGAGAGCCCATACCATGCATTACTTGGCCGACCCGCCCTGACCGAGTTCATGGCGGTCCCCCACTACGCCTACCTCAAAATGATGATGCCCAGTTCCAAGGGGATTCTGACCGTAGCCAGCAACTACCGGAAGTCGTCTGCCTGTGCGGCTGAGAGTAGTCGGCTGGCCGAGTCCCTGGTGATTGAGGCCGAGAAGCGGCTCCTTGACCGGGTTGTCGCGATGGCCGGCAAGCAGCTAGAGTTGTCGCCTAACCCCAAGGAGTCGGAGGTTGAGGGTTCGTTCAGGCCGGCCAAAGAGACAAAGAAGATACCCTTGGATCCGGAGCACCCAGAGAAGTACACTGTCGTAGGCGCAAACTTCGACAGCAAATAGGAAGGCGAGCTCGTCGATTTCCTCCGTGAGAATTGGGACATCTTCGCATGGTCCCCCAAAGACATGCCAGATGTACCGACGGAATTCGCCGAGCACAAGTTACATGTCTGATCTGATGCAAAACCGGTCAGGCAGCCCTTGAGCCGCCTATCAGAAGAAAAGAGAAGATTTGTCGGAGAAGAGATAGCCTGACTCCTAGCAGCCAGCTTCATTATGGAAGTATTATTTCTAGAATGGCTAGCCAACCCAGTCCTGGTACTGAAGAAGAACAAGCAGTGGCGAATGTGTACTGACTACATAAGCCTCAACAAGGCTTGCCCCAAGGACCCATTTGCTTTACCAAGAATTGATCAGGTGATAGACTCCACAGCCGGATGCGAGCTGTTGAGCTTCTTGGATGCATATTCAGGATATCACCAGATCAAGCTAAACCCGGCTGACAGACTGAAGACCGCCTTCATCACACCGTTTGGAGCGTTCTGCTACCTCACCATGACGTTCGGCTTGAGGAATGTCGGCGCCACCTTTCAGCTTTGCATGCAGAAGTGCCTCCTCAAGCAACTCGGCAGAAACACCCACGTCTACGTGGACGATGTGGTGGTGAAGACAGAGAAGCATGGAACACTACTGGAAGACCTCAAGGAGACCTTTGAGAACCTGCGCCGATTCCAGATCAAGCTCAACCCTGAGAAGTGCGTCTTCGGAGTACCAGCCGGCCAACTCCTTGGCTTCCTGGTCTCTGAACGCGGCATAGAGTGCAACCCTGTAAAGATCAAGGCCATTGAGAGGATGGAGGTACCCAGTCGACTGCTGGATGTGCAAAAGTTCACTGCCTGCTTGGCGTCCATCAGCCGATTCATTAGTCGACTGGGTGAGAAAGCTCTCCCCTTATACCAGCTCATGAAGAAGACCACTTTTTTCAAGTGGATCCACAAGGCGGACGAAGCTTTTCTCCAGTTGAAGAAGATGTTGACTACTCCACCCGTTCTGGCGGCTCCGACTCCTAAGGAGCCTATGCTCCTGTACATTGCCGCCACCAGCCGGGTAGTCGGCACAGTCATTGTAGTGGAACCCAAGGAGGAAGGCAGGGCACTACCTGTCCAGAGACCGGTATATTACCTGAGCGAAGTGCTGTCGACCTCCAAGTAGAACTACCCCCACTACCAGAATATGTGCTATGGCGTGCACTTTGCCGCCAAGAAATTGAAGCCTTACTTTCAAGAGCATCCAAGCACTATGGTCTGCACGGCCCCACTTGTCGAGATCATCGGAAGCCGAGATGCTTCTGGCTGAGTGGTCAAATGGGCCATAGAGCTGCCTCCCTACACCATCCACTACCAGCCCCGCACCGCCATTAAGTCACAAGCACTGGCCGACTTCCTCGTTGACTGGGCCGAGACCCAGTACCTACCTCCAGCGCACCGCCTTGGGAGCCGGCGTTGTCCTCACTTCTCCTAAAGGCGACAAGCTCAAATACGCACTGCAAATCCACTTTGCTGCCTCCAACAACGTCGCCGAGTATGTGGCACTCATTCACGGGCTCCGGCTTGCCAAAGAACTTGGCATTCGCCGGATCCTGTGTTATGGCGACTCGGACTTAGTGGTCTAGCAGTCGTCTGGCGACTAGGACGCCAAAGATGCAAACATGGCGAGTTACCGTTTCCTCGTGCAGCAACTCAGTGGATATTTCGAGGGGTGCGAGTTCCTCCATGTGCCAAGAAATGAAAACGACCAAGCAGACGCCCTGGCATGTATCGGCTCTACCCGCCAAGCAATACCATCTGGTGTTGCCCTTCAATGCCTCCTGAAGCCGTCTGTCAAGCCTTCACCAAAACCAGACTCCATCTTTGTGCTGGCTCCTCCCGAAGAAGTCGGATCCGACTCCAGAGCCCTGGCAGACGGTACGAGGATTTTGGCAGATGGCTCCAAAGCCGCCACAGTCGAAGCCGGCTCAGGGACTATAGAACCCGGCCCGGGGACTACGGTGGCCGGCCCGAAGACTCCTGAACTCGGCCCATGGGCTGCGCCAGTCAGCCCGGGGACTTCATTAATCCAGCAAGCGGCTGCTGACTCCAGCCCGCCGCCTCCCAGCCCAGCCACCCTCGTCCAAGTCGCAGTTCTAGCAGTCGAAGAAATAGCAGCACCCTCATGGGCCCAGCCCATCCTCGAATTCCGGGTGAGCAAAGATCTGCCAATTGATGAGACCTTAGCTCGGCAAGTACAACACCGAGCGGCAGCCTACACCATAGTCAATAGAGAGCTGGTCAGGCGCAACGTCACTGGTGTCTACCAGCGCTGCGTAGAGCCAGAGCAAGGCCAAGCAATTCTCGAAGACATCCATCAAGGCGAGTGCGGCCACCATGCGGCTTCAAGAGCACTCGTCGCCAAAGCTTTCCGACATGGTTTCTTTTGGCCAACGGCCTTAGAAGAGGCCAAGGAATTGGTCCAAAAATGCAAATGGTGCCAGAAGTTCCGCTCCAAGCCGCATCAGCTGGCTTCTGCACTCAAGACCATCCCCATTGCCTGGGCTTTCGCAGTTTGGGGCCTAGACATGGTGGGACCATTCAAGACGGCACGAGGTGGCTTAACTCACTTACTTGTCGCGGTGAACAAGTTCACCAAGTGGATAGAAGCGAAGCCAATCAAGAAACTGAATGGTCCGACTGCCGTGATTTTCATCTCCGACATCACAATTCGGTACGGCATACCACACAGCATCATCACCGACAACGGCACGAATTTTGCCAAAGGCGCCTTGGCCCGTTTCTGTGCAACACAGGGCATCCGACTGGACCTAGCGTCCGTCCCATCCACAATCAAAGGGCCAGGTGGAGCGAGCAAACGGCCTCATCCTATCCGGCATCAAGCCCCGACTGGTCGAACCGCTGGAGCGTTCGGCCGGCTGTTGGCCTGACGAGTTGCCAGCTGTCCTCTGGAGTCTGCGCACGACTCCAAACAAGTCAACCGGCTTCACGCCTTTCTTCCTCGTCTACGGTGCTGAAGCAATCATCCCAACGGGCATAGAGTTCGACTCCCCGCGAGTCACCATGTATACCGAGGAGGAAGCAGAAGAAGCACGTCAAGACGGCGTCGATCTGCTGGAAGAGGGCCGGCTGTTGGCACTCAGCCGGTCCAGCATCTACCAGCAGAGCCTGCGCAGATTCTACAACATGAAGGTCAGGCCGAGATCTTTCCAAGAAGGCGACCTTGTGCTCCGACTGATCCAACGAATAGCCGGCCAGCACAAGCTGCCGGCGCCTTGGGAAGGCCCCTTCATCATCAGCAAAGTGCTGGGCAACGCCTCCTACTACCTGATCGACGCTCAGAAGCCCCGAGCACGCAAGAGGGACGACTCCGGCAAAGAGACAGAGCGGCCATGGAATGGAAATCTCCTCTGAAAATTTTACAGTTAAACATAGTATGTATCACGCTACCTTTTGTATTAAAAGTACCAAGACTTCGCCCCCCCGAGAAGAGCTCGGGGACTGCCCTCCTTTATCTATATGATAAGAAATATGCCTTCGAGTATGTTACTCTTTGTTATGCCGCTTGGCACCGGGTTCGACTAGTCAGCCCGGGGATTTGCCGCCTTGCACTATGAAATGCTTCCTGCAGCCGGACAAGTAGTGTATGGCGCCTAAGCCATCTCCTGTCAGAAGCCGCAGCTCGCAGAGCGACTGTCCGGTGGGCAGGAGTAAGGTAGAATGGGCGTTCGCATGAAAAATGGCTAAGGACTCAAAGCATAAAACATAGCTTAAGCCGGCTTCCAGCCTTTTTCGCAAACCAACTATTGAGCAGTCGGCTCGCCGCCTTCTATTCAACTTGCTAAAAAACTCTAAAACGGCTAAGTACTTGCCTTCGCAAAAGTAGCCAAGCATTTGATCCAGCGGCAGTCCGCAGAGTGGCTGTCCGACTGGCAAGACGACAACTAAGGGAAGGCGGCAAAGGAAAAGGCCAAAGGAGCAATGAGCAAGAAAAGATAGAATTCGGATAAAAATTTACATAACATAGGCCCTTGGCCGAATCTTCGAGGAGAAGTTCAAAATACACCCCGCGGGTGGAATTGTGCGAATTAAAAAGTTCTTCAAAGACTACTAAAGCAGATAAAATAAAGATAAGGCGGCAGCCTAGGAAGCGGCAGACTGATTCGGAGGGTCAGAGGAGACTGCGGTGTCAGGCGTTGGGGCGGTCGGTTGGGCAATCTCGGTTTGATCGCCTCCGGCGGCAGTCAGCTCGGTCGCACGCGGCTCGTTGCTGGAGGCGCGGTCGAGCTGAGGCTGGCCGTCCGCTCCGTCTTCTGGTGCCTCCGTCTCGCCTCCGTCCTCGGCCTTGCTTTCCTCCTCGACGCTAGAGCCGATCACCTCCGCCAAGTCCTCGCCGTAGTCTGGGTTCATCCCAAACCACTCCGGCGGTGCTTCCTCGCCGTCTTCAGCCCGCTCGGGGACAAAGATGCTGGTGTCGGTGTACTCGGCGATCGCCGCAGTGCGCTTGACGAGGGCGTCTTCCGCGGCTGCCAGCTCCGGCTGGGCCTCTGACCGAAGTGTGGCCAGCCGGTCTAGGTCCAGCCCCGGATACCACGCCTTGACAAATTCCAAGGGTCGGCGCGCTCCAGCCTGGGCCGAGGAACCTTTCCAGGCCTCAAGACGGCTAGCCGCGACCTCCAGCCAGTCGGCAGTCCGACTGGGGGTGCGTGGAGCCTGCATGTCTGGCCATAGGGCAGCGATCGCCTTTGTGACGCCCCCGATTCAATCGTACACTAATCATACACGCAAACGTGTACGATCAAGATTAGGGACTCACGGGAAGATATCACAACACAACTCTACAAATAAAATAAGTCATACAAGCATCATATTACAAGCCAGGGGCCTCGAGGGCTCGAATACAAGAGCTCGATCATAGAAGAGTCAGCGGAAGCAACAATATCTGAGTACAGACATAAGTTAAACAAGTTGCCATAAGATGGCTAGCACAAACTGGGATACAGATCGAAAGAGGCACAAGCCTCCTGCCTGGGATCCTCCTAACTACTCCTGGTCGTCGTCAGCGGGCAGCACGTAGTAGTAGGCACCTCCGGTGTAGTAGGAGTCATCGTCGAAGGTGGCGTCTGGCTCCTGGACTCCAGCATCTGGTTGCGACAACCAGAAAGAAGGGAAAGGGGAAAAGGGGGAGAAAGCAACCGTGAGTACTCTCCAAAGTACTCGCAAGCAAGGAGCTATACTACATATGTATGCATTGGTATCAAATGGGATAAGGGTATCATATGTGGACTGAACTGCAGAAAGCCGGAATAAGGGGGGAATAGCTAGTCCTTTCGAAGACTACGCTTCTGGCAGCCTCCGTCTTGCAGCATGTAGAAGAGATTAGACTGAAGTCCTCCAAGTAGCATCGCATAGTATAATCCTAACCGATGATCCTCCGCTCGTCGCCCTGTGAGAGAGCGATCATCGGTTGTATCTGGCACTTGGAAGGGTGTGTTTTATTAAGTATCCGGTTCTAGTTGTCATAAGGTCAAGGTACAACTCCAAGTCGTCCTGTTACCGAAGATCACGGCTATTCGAATAGATTAACTTCCCTGCAGGGGTGCACCACATACCCCAACACGCTCGATCCCATTTGGCCGGACACACTTTCCTGGGTCATGCCCGGCCTCGGAAGATCAACACGTCGCAGCCCCACCTAGGCACAACAGAGAGGTCAGCACGTCGGTCTAAACCTAAGCGCACATGGGTCTAGGCCCATCGCCCTTAGCACACCTGCACGTTGCGTACGCGGCCGGAAGCAGAACTAGCCCCCTTAATACAAGAGCAGGCTTACGTTCCAATCCGGCGCGCGCCACTCAGTCGCTGATGTCACGAAGGCTTCGGCTGATACCACGACGCCGGGATACCCATAACTACTCCCGCGTAGATGGTTAGTGCATATAGACCAAATGGCCAGACTCAGATCAAATACCCAGATCTCATTAAGCGTGTTAAGTATCCGCGAACGCCGACCAGGGCCAGGCCCACCTCTCTCTTAGGTGGTTGGAACCTGCCCTGTCGCTCCGCCTCAAAGATCCACTCGCGGGTGCTCCTCAAGCCGACCCGTCTTTAGTCACCACATGTATCATGTATAAAGTATATAGTATATACCCGTGATCAACTCCCGAGTGATCACGGCCCGATAGTATAGCATGGCAGACGGACAAGGATGTAGGGCCACTGATGATAAACTAGCATCCTATACTAAGCATTAGGATTGCAGGTAAAGGTAACAACAGTAGTAGCAAGGACAGGCTATGCATCAGTATAGGATTAACGGGAAGCAGTAACATGCTACACTACTCTAATGCAAGCAGTATAGAGAAGAGTAGGCGATATCTGGTGATCAAAGGGGGGGCTTGCCTGGTTGCTCTGGCAAGAGAGAGGGGTCGTCAACTCCGTAGTCGTACTGGGTAGCAGCGGCGTCGGTCTCGGTGTCTATCGAGAGAAGAGGGGGGAGAAACAATAAATATTTAAGCAAGCATATGCATAGTGATGCATGACATGACAAGTAACGGTGCTAGGGGTGCCCTAATGTGGTATGAGGTGATACCGGTGAAGGGGGAAAACATCCGGGAAAGAATCCCCGGTGTTTCGCGTTTTTGGGCAGAGGAGGCGGAGGGGGAAAGTTGCAAGTTCGATAGGTTAGGGATGCGTGGCGGACGAACGGGCTGTGTATCCGGGTTCGTCTCGTCGTTCTGAGCAACTTTCATGTACAAAGTTTTTTAATCCGAGCTACGGTTTATTTTATATTAGTTTTAAAAGATTTAAATCATTTTTAGGATTAACAGAATTAATTAAATCAAAAGGCATTTATGATGTCATCACGACATCAGCGTGATGCAAGTGGTCAAAGTTGACCGTTGACCAGTCAACTAATGGGTGGGTCCCGCATGTCATAGGCTGCTATCTAATTGACAATAGTTAGTTTTATCAGCAGGTTAATTAGGTTTAATTAACTAGATTAATTAAGTTAATTAATTACTTAATTACTTAATTAATTAATTAATTAATTATTATTATTATTATTATTATTATTATTTTTTTTGAAAATGTTCTGGGCGTGGGGCCCATCTGTCGTAGGCCCCAGGGGCCTTAACGGGCGCTGGGCACGCGGGTTCGGGCGCTACGGGCATGGGGCATCGCCCGAACAGTGAGCCGAGCAGGGCTAGCCCCGGGCGCGGGTGCGCGGCCAGGCGACCGAGCGAGGCCAGTTGGGCGGGGCTAGCGGCAGGGAGGCGACGGCGAGCAGCGGTGGAGGCAGGGCGGCCCGGCGGTAGCAGGAGATGGGCGCAGCCCGGCGTGTGTTGGCGGCTGCAGAGAAGTGCGAGGGAACGGCGGGCGCGGGTGGGCGTGATGGCTGCGGGAGGAGGCGGCCGAAGCGGGCGAGGGAAGCACAGCGCGGGCGCGAGCTGGGCGGTGTCGGGCGCGAGCGGGGCTGCGCGCGTGCACCGCGAGGAGGCCGGGGCGCGGTCGGCGCGCGGTGGACGGCGCCGGCGACAGAGAACGAGGGGAGAGAGGGAGGACGGGGCTCACCGAGCCCTGTAGTTGAGCAAAGCCGGCTCGAGGAGGAGTCGGGGCTGGCGCGACGGGGCGGAGGAGTTCCTGGCGACGAGCAGCGACGGCAGGGTGGTCCTGCGACGGTGAGGCCTTCGGGCGGCAGCACGGCATCGACGGGGTTCGCGGCGAGCGACGGGGTGACGACGAGGTGGCCATGGCGGAGGCGTTCCGCGCGGCGTCGAGGCGGCGGGGAAGGTCGACGGGGTCGCGATGGGTGTGTGGGGCGACGGGGTCACCGGGATCAGGGGGCGAGCGCCCCGATCCAGATCGGGTCCTCAGGTGGGGGGGGAGAGTGCGAGGGGATCGTGCGGGTGGGGGGAGGAGTGGACCGAGAGGGGTGGAGTGGGGGTGTCGGTGGGTTAGGGTTTCGGGGACCGGGGGTTATGGGTGCGGTTGGGCCGGCCCGTTCGGGCGGCGGAGGCCAGCTGGGCCACTTGGCCCAGCGGGGGGGGGGCTTGCTCTTTGTTTTTTTTGTTAGTTTAGTTTTTCTATTTTGTATTTTCTTTTCTTTTATTTATTTACTTTTCTGTTTTAAATCATTTTAAATTATTTAGGCCTTTTATAAAAATGTGTTTACTACACCATATTTATCTATGTAATATTTAGTACAAACCGAACATTTTTATTTTAATGTTTGAAAACTTTTATTATTTATCAAACTTTGAATTTGAATTTTGGACCGGTTTTGATCTAACGATAGATTAGCAGCAGTAACCGTGGTGACGTGGCATCATTAGCAGAGGTTCACTGTAGCTTAATTATCCGGGCGTCACAATTCTCCTCCACTACAAGAAATCTCGTCCCGAGATTTAAGAGGGGGACTAAGGGGAAATTTCTGGTTACGAAATTCTAATGGGTCTTCTCGATCTTAGCTGTTCTTCTCGAAGAGGTCGATCCTTTACGTTGAAGTCTTTATTAGTCTGCTCCAGGTCATCATGATTAAGTCGTTATCCTTTCTTCGGGATCCCCATCGTACTTACGAATAGGTAACGGGGCAAATCGGCAACGACAGAATGCTATAAGGGTAGTAATCTGGGATTAACCCAAGAATGAGCATATGAGTACCTCTCGAGTTGAATAATTAAAACACATCGAGGGTAAAGTTCTAAGGTCCAAATAAGAAGTTTCAAGCAGCCAGGCAATCGTTCAATGCCTAGCCAGAAGGTGAAAGGGTTTCAGGGCAACGCGAATAAGTATTATGTCTGATACTAGAATTGATGATCTCTTGGAAGGTGTCTCGTGAATTACATGCGAGGCCACGTGCGAGGAACAACCTTGGGAACGGGGGGTGTACATGGGAGTCAGGTTTCGATCCTGTGGAACTGTGGGTTATGGGCCCACCATGTGGTCGAAAGTAGGAAGGGGGTAATGTGTCGCACGATCATGTAAGCAGACATGTCAGAGGATAGCCTGTCAGTTATGTCGGCAACAACAACGGCACCAAGGGCGAGGGACGAAGAGAACCATCTTCCTGCTCGTTGAACGAGGTGGACCAATAGGCAAAGTTCTCGTCCATCGGCGGTTACCGGAAAGTCATCAACAGTAGAAACAGGGTCTCACTGACAGAGTAGTACACCGAGGTGTTTTCATAAGCAGTGAATTATTACTGCTTAGATTATAAAGATCACAAGAAAGGGTTAAACCAAACAATGGAAAGGAAAAATACGATTATCAGATCTAAACAGGACAATGGAACACATATTTCAAGGGTATATCCTCCCAAGGACAAGCAGAGCATGATATCCATGACAGGATAGAAAGTAGAAAACTCTTTAGGTACGGGAGAGAATTTTCATGCCATTACCCATACAACGGTGTTTGGATAATTGAGCAGGAAACACTTAGCATTGTCCTTCAAATGCTCTTATTGAAAACCGAAGTACCGCAGACATGCTTCGAGGTAGCATTGACATGGTCACTGGGTAAAGATCAGACTTTGGATACTCGAAGGGTCCATCAGGAACAGCTTGTAGAATAAGTCTTACAATTTCCTCATGGAAGAATGGATAGCATTGCTAAAAGGAAAATTATAACAATAGGTCCTCCGGTCAGGTGTGCTAGGCATGACATCACCTTACCGATTCGAAAAAAAAGACCAACGTTATAACTCTTGGAAAATGCGTCCCAACCATCATATCTGACCGGGATTCATATCTGATTGGTGTTACGATATCTCACACTCGGGATGCCTGAGAAGAACAGGTGCAACACAATTGACGAGATGACATTATATGATTCTTGGGAAAAGAACTATGACAGCGAGTTCCGAACAAGGGTTCATCATTAAGCCAAGGGGAGGATGAGGAGGTGGCTGATGCTTAGCAACAACTCATCGAGATTTCCAAAAAGATGGATTTCCTCAATAATGTAAACAAGGAGATAACATTTGTCAGATCAAATGATATAATGATGTATGCCTGAGGAGAACATACGCAAGTAAACATTGGTTGAAAAGGTGCACCCGAAAGATGGGCTTAGGTAGCATGATCAACGTTAGAATGGTGGTTCAACAACCAGTAGTCTAAGAATGAACGGCCGACCATTTACTTCAAAGCAATAGGGTTGCTAGAAGGAAAGAATCCAAACAACACCGTTCACTTGTTGGAATCAACATGGGGACCAAGAAAGAATGGTGATGGTGAGAAGTATCACTATACCAAGAATTCTTAAGAGGTGGAGTAATCCTCGTGACATTCTTGTCATAAAAGATGGTAATACTCCAAGGTAAAGAAGAACAAATGCTGGATAGCAATGAACTCAAGGTACAACACAGAACACGGACAAGTTTGTGTTGGAGGGAAGGCAATAAAGTGGTCGTTGAAAAAACAACTCATCGAGGGCAAGGATGGTATTTCTCATCATGAATTCAATTGATATCCTGGAAGAACTCGGAATGCTGATGATGATCACGACACATTTGTCGAGAGACCTCATGAAGATGTAATCGATCGGCGATGACATCAAGTTAAAGGAAGGATGGAGCGAAAAGTTATTTAAACCACGGATACGACACAAACTCGGAATCAAGCTTGTTGTTCAAGGCGAAATGATATGATGAGGAAAGTCGACGTAAGCTTAGCTCATCGTCAAAAATTGTGCTTCGGAAAGAAGGACCAGATAGCACAGTTAAAAAGTTGCACGATAATGATATAGCCGATAAGGCTAGGAATGACTTGAAGGATTAAACTCATAAGCAACGAAAAATACTTAAGAGTTATCGTACCAGAATGCGGAACTGGTTCACATATCGGTGTTCTTGAGCGACTAACAACTCAGAACCCAAGAAAAATTGGAATTGGTGAGAATGTAGTACTTGATGAAGAACTCAGAAGAAGTTATGAACTTCCTAGATAATCTCGATATACGAGGGGGGTAATACTCGACGACAGATCAAGGTAGCGGTTGGACTAGGGTATTGCTCTGCGGAAGACAAGTGTTTAAACTTGCACGAGAAACGGTATTTTAAGGCGAACATGGTCGGAACCACGATTGCAAAAGGCCAGATCCTAGATATAAGATGAACTTATACCAAAGGAATAATTAAATTAAGAGAAGCTTTAATGATAAGATCTACATCGTGTCCATGGGCATGAACGCAAGGTCCAAGGTCGACTCCCACTTCGTCAATGTATAACCCTCCATTCACTTCTCGCTTTGATAAAGGCAATAGTGTTGAAAGTTTTACCTGGTGAATTATCAGATGAGTATGACTCGTGAAAACTTCCGAGTTCACACATATTAAGGAAGGCATAGGTTCAACCCGTCAGGCTATCATGGAAACATATACCACAAGCTTCAATAGTAAATAACACAAGCTCGATACTAGAGCATGGTTGACAAAAACAGAGGATACAATTTACCTAAGGTATTATGTATCCGGGAAAGAACTTCTCGAGGTTCTTGTATACGAAGGACGCTGTCGGATGATATTTCAACAAATGATCCGACGGTCCATAGTGGATCTGATGTGAGCACCGGCACACAACCAGAGGAAGTAACAATGCAAAGGCATTGGATTATGGAAACAACTGACTAATCCAGAGCTCAAATGCAAAGGAATTATGATTTTCAAATCAAGGGATCGGAAGCAATGTTCTGATTAGGGATGGATAAGTTGAATAGCCTTAGGGGTACAATCGACGGCAATTGGGTTTGTTGAGAACCAGCTCATGTTTAAAATGACGTCTGAGCCGGAAAGATAATTTAAAAGGATCAACTAATGATTGCGTGCATTCACACTCATATTGAATTAAAGGGATCAAAATGATGGTGTCTAAGGATACTAACGAATATTGCCACACATATGGAAAGCATCCATCATGCAAGCAGACAAGTATTGCAGAGCAATAAGCTACTAAGGATTTTTGGAGGATCGAATAGTATTTCGATAACCATTGTGAAACACATGAACAACTGGGGGATGAGCGGATACTCGATAAGTGCAAGAATTATCCGTAGGGGTATTCAGGTGACAAAGAACAGCAAGGCAGTAAGCTCGAAGGATTATCGAAACAACGACGAGTATTTTGAGGTATCTTGTAATAACAAGACCAACTGGGAATAAAAGTAAGAACGACAGGTGTAAGTATTTATCCATAGGGATTTTTCAACGATAGGGAATTGCAAAAGCAATGGCACAAAGTTTTGGGAGAACATCGGAGAGTATTATCAGAATCTTCTATTGAAGCAGTCGATCATCTGTAATGAAGGGCTCTCCGGGAGAAAGTGATAACGAGATCCTAATGTTAGATTTAGCAAAATTCATTTAACCCGAATAGAAGAGAGTTCAGAGTCCCAGAGTAAGGATCGAGGAGTAAAAGATCCTAATACCACCCAGATGGCGACGTGGGCCCGTAAGCCGCACAGCCAGGTTAGTAAAAGTTTTTCAATGACTAGACTCGACTTCGGCCAAGGAGTTGGAAAGGGGGATTCCTACAGGCAGTCGGCTCTGATACCAACTTGTGACGCCCCCGATTCAATCGTACACTAATCATACACGCAAACGTGTACGATCAAGATCAGGGACTCACGGGAAGATATCACAACACAACTCTACAAATAAAATAAGTCATACAAGCATCATATTACAAGCCAGGGGCATCGAGGGCTCGAATACAAGAGCTCGATCATAGACGAGTCAGCGGAAGCAACAATATCTGAGTACAGACATAAGTTAAACAAGTTGCCATAAGATGGCTAGCACAAACTGGGATACAGATTGAAAGAGGCACAAGCCTCCTGCCTGGGATCCTCCTAACTACTCCTGGTCGTCGTCAGCGGGTAGCACGTAGTAGTAGGCACCTCCGGTGTAGTAGGAGTCATCGTCGAAGGTGGCGTCTGGCTCCTGGACTCCAGCATCTGGTTGCGACAACCAGAAAGAAGGGAAAGGGGAAAAGGGGGAGAAAGCAACCGTGAGTACTCATCCAAAGTACTCGCAAGCAAGGAGCTATACTACATATGTATGCATTGGTATCAAATGGGATAAGGGTATCATATGTGGACTGAACTGTAGAAAGCCGGAATAAGGGGGGAATAGCTAGTCCTTTCGAAGACTACGCTTCTGGCAGCCTCCGTCTTGCAGCATGTAGAAGAGATTAGACTGAAGTCCTCCAAGTAGCATCGCATAGTATAATCCTAACCGATGATCCTCCGCTCGTCGCCCTGTGAGAGAGCGATCATCGGTTGTATCTGGCACTTGGAAGGGTGTGTTTTATTAAGTATCCGGTTCTAGTTGTCATAAGGTCAAGGTACAACTCCAAGTCGTCCTGTTACCGAAGATCACGGCTATTCGAATAGATTAACTTCCCTGCAGGGGTGCACCACATACCCCAACACGCTCGATCCCATTTGGCCGGACACACTTTCCTGGGTCATGCCCGGCCTCGGAAGATCAACATGTCGTAGCCCCACCTAGGCACAACAGAGAGGTCAGCACGCCGGTCTAAACCTAAGTGCATAGGGGTCTGGGCCCATCGCCCTTAGCACACCTGCACGTTGCGTACGCGGCCGGAAGCAGAACTAGCCCCCTTAATACAAGAGCAGGCTTACGTTCCAATCTGGCGCGCGCCACTCAGTCGCTGACATCACGAAGGCTTCGGCTGATACCACGACGCCGGGATACCCATAACTACTCCCGCGTAGATGGTTAGTGCGTATAGACCAAATGGCCAGACTCAGATCAAATACCCAGATCTCATTAAGCGTGTTAAGTATCCGCGAACGCCGACCAGGGCCAGACCCACCTCTCTCTTAGGTGGTTGGAACCTGCCCTGTCGCTCCGCCTCAAAGATCCACTCGCGGGTGCTCCTCAAGCCGACCCGTCTTTAGTCACCACATGTATCATGTATAAAGTATATAGTATATACCCGTGATCAACTCCCGAGTGATCACGGCCCGATAGTATAGCATGGCAGACGGACAAGGATGTAGGGCCACTGATGATAAACTAGCATCCTATACTAAGCATTAGGATTGCAGGTAAAGGTAACAACAGTAGTAGCAAGGACAGGCTATGCATCAGTATAGGATTAACGGGAAGCAGTAACATGCTACACTACTCTAATGCAAGCAGTATAGAGAAGAGTAGGCGATATCTGGTGATCAAAGGGGGGGCTTGCCTGGTTGCTCTGGCAAGAGAGAGGGGTCGTCAACTCCGTAGTCGTACTGGGTAGCAGCGGCGTCGGTCTCGGTGTCTATCGAGAGAAGAGGGGGGAGAAACAATAAATATTTAAGCAAGAATATGCATAGTGATGCATGACATGACAAGTAACGGTGCTAGGGGTGCCCTAATGTGGTATGAGGTGATACCGGTGAAGGGGGAAAACATCCGGGAAAGAATCCCCGGTGTTTCGCGTTTTTGGGCAGAGGAGGCGGAGGGGGAAAGTTGCAAGTTCGATAGGTTAGGGATGCGTGGCGGACGAACGGGCTGTGTATCCGGGTTCGTCTCGTCGTTCTGAGCAACTTTCATGTACAAAGTTTTTTAATCCGAGCTACGGTTTATTTTATATTAGTTTTAAAAGATTTAAATCATTTTTAGGATTAACAGAATTAATTAAATCAAAAGGCATTTATGACGTCATCATGACATCAGCGTGATGCAAGTGGTCAAAGTTGACCGTTGACCAGTCAACTAATGGGTGGGTCCCGCATGTCATAGGCTGCTATCTAATTGACAGTAGTTAGTTTTATCAGCAGGTTAATTAGGTTTAATTAACTAGATTAATTAAGTTAATTAATTAATTAATTGTTATTATTATTATTATTATTATTTATATTATTTTTTTTGAAAATGTTCTGGGCGTGGGGCCCATCTGTCGTAGGCCCCAGGGGCCTTAACGGGCGCTGGGCACGCGGGTTCGGGCGCTACGGGCATGGGGCATCGCCCGAACAGTGAGCCGAGCAGGGCTAGCCCCGGGCGCGGGTGCGCGGCCAGGCGACCGAGCGAGGCCAGTCGGGCGGGGCTAGCGACAGGGAGGCGACGGCGAGCAGCGGTGGAGGCAGGGCGGCGCGGCGGTAGCAGGAGATGGGCGCAGCCCGGCGTGTGTTGGCGGCTGCAGAGAAGTGCGAGGGAACGGCGGGCGCGGGTGGGCGTGATGGCTGCGGGAGGAGGCGGCCGAAGCGGGCGAGGGAAGCACAGCGCGGGCGCGAGCTGGGCGGTGTCGGGCGCGAGCGGGGCCGCGCGCGTGCACCGCGAGGAGGCCGGGGCGCGGTCGGCGCGCGGTGGACGGCGCCGGCGACAGAGAACGAGGGGAGAGAGGGAGGACGGGGCTCACCGAGCCCTGTAGTTGAGCAAAGCCGGCTCGAGGAGGAGTCGGGGCTGGCGCGACGGGGCGGAGGAGTTCCTGGCGACGAGCAGCGACGGCAGGGTGGTCCTGCGACGGTGAGGCCTTCGGGCGGCAGCACGGCATCGACGGGGTTCGCGGCGAGCGACGGGGTGACGACGAGGTGGCCATGGCGGAGGCGTTCCGCGTGGCGTCGAGGCGGCGGGGAAGGTCGACGGGGTCGCGATGGGTGTGTGGGGCGACGGGGTCACCGGGATCAGGGGGCGAGCGCCCCGATCCAGATCGGGTCCTCAGGTGGGGGGGGAGAGTGCGAGGGGATCGTGCGGGTGGGGGGAGGAGTGGACCGAGAGGGGTGGAGTGGGGGGGGTCGGTGGGTTAGGGTTTCGGGGACCGGGGGTTATGGGTGCGGTTGGGCCGGCCCGTTCTGGCGGCGGAGGCCAGCTGGGCCACTTGGCCCAGCAGGGGGGGGGGGGGGGGCTTGCTCTTTGTTTTTTTTGTTAGTTTAGTTTTTCTATTTTGTATTTCTTTTCTTTTATTTATTTACTTTTCTGTTTTAAATCATTTTAAATTATTTAGGCCTTTTATAAAAATGTGTTTACTACACCATATTTATCTATGTAATATTTAGTACAAACCGAACATTTTTATTTTAATGTTTGAAAACTTTTATTATTTATCAAACTTTGAATTTGAATTTTGGACCGGTTTTGATCTAACGATAGATTAGCAGCAGTAACCGTGGTGACGTGGCATCATTAGCAGAGGTTCACTGTAGCTTAATTATCCGGGCGTCACAGCCTTGGTGCCGACACGTTGAAGCCGGCGCAACATCCAGTGAGCCGGCCGAAGGCGAACCTCGATGCTCAGGATCTGCTCGTCAAGGGTTCGGGGGCATCAGCGGCGATCTCTGCGCCTTCCGCCCTCCGCCCTTCACGGTCAGCCTCGATGGCTTGGTTGGCAGCCTGCGAGTGGCCAGGGAATAAGTCTGCCAAGACGAAAAGAATGAAGAAGCAAATCAAAAATCAGGAGTCGGCTCGACCTATAGTCAGCAGCTCAAAGAAAGAAAGTAAAGAAACTCACCATCAATGATGTCCTCAATCTCGTGGAAGCCGGAGGCCAGCAATGCCTCCTTCTCAGACCAGGAGAAGCGCTCGCTTGCGAACTCGGCCAGGAGGGCGGTCTCTGCTTCATCCGCCTCCTTCTGCGTCTTCTTAAGCAGCTCCTTCTTCTCTGCCAATTGTGCGGCCAGCAGATCGCGCTCTGCGGAGAGCTTGATGCAATCCTCCCGCTTGGCGCGCAACGCGGAGTTGGCTTCTCTCAGCTGCTGTTGAAGAGCGGCGTTGGCCTCTGAAGAGAAAGGAGAAGGAGGGCGTTAGGTCATCAAGAAAGAAGGTCGCCGGGGAGATCCGGCCCGACTGCTCGGCCCGAATCTCGGGGACTACAACCCGCGGGTGCGCCAGCGTGCCCCCGCAAAGAAGAAAAAGGACTCACTCCGGCTCTCCGACAAGTCAATGGTCCACTTGCCCAGCTCTTCAACATTGCGGTTAAAGGCGGTGACACGGAGGTTGTGATAGTCCTAAGACAAGTATTTCAGACAAAAGTCAATACCTAGAACTCGCCAATTGGAGTTCCGGGCCGCCTACTCAGCAGTCGGCCCGAAACTCGGGGACTACACCCAGTGGGTGCGCTGGCGCGCCCCCACAGACAAAGGAGAAAGCATACCCGGATGGCTTCCTGCGACGCCAGGTGCGCCTTGGTGCAGTTTTGGATGGCGTCGCTCTTAGCTCGCAGCTTCGTGTGGACATCTAGAAGCGCCTGGTTCAGCGGGCCCGTGCCGCCTCCTCGCACCCACCCAATGGGCGCGGGGCTCGTCGCTTCGGCGTCTGGAATCGTCGAGCCAGCGGTGCCGGTCTGCAAGGGGCATGGCGCCGAAGTCGCCTTCTGAAGATGGTGGCATGTTGGCGAGCCGACTTGAAGGAGTAACCTTGCCACGGCCTCGTCTTCAGTCGGTGGCAAGGGTGGGTCCGCCAGCTGTTTGCCTTGCGCGCTCTTAGACGGCGGTGGGGGCGGCAGTGGCGGCACGACCGTGTCAGGCATGGAGGCGTCGCCGCCGCTTCTCTCCACGATTGGGAGCTCGCCGCCGGCTTCCCCTGACTGCCCCGTCAACTCCGGGGGCGGCGGCGCTGAGTTCAGAGGGGTGACGAGCACCGCCGGCTGCCGATGCGCGACTTCCTTAGCATGCCACCTCGCCGCAATGGCGGCCTCGGCCTCCTCCAACTTTTTTAGGGCGGAGGACTCCGCCTTCTCGGCCTCCGCTTTGTCCCAGCGGGCGGCCTCTTCCTCCTCGCGCTTCTGCTACACGTTCCGCTCCGTCGCCTCCCGGAGGTCGGCGGCGGGGTCAATCCGCCGAGTGGCAGCGGACGTCTCCACCGACCCCATGACGGAGGCGGTGATGACCCTCTCAAGAGTGAGGGGAGCCCTGAAGCAAGGGAAGCAAGTAAATACTCAGACAATAGCCACAAAGAAGGAATAAAGGCGTTATGATGGAATACTCACGCGAAGACCAGTGGCGGCTTCTTTACTTCCTTGAAGAAGCGGATGGCCTTCGCGGCCGCCTCGTCGGGATCGGCGACTCCTGATCGGTGGCGGGGGGCGACCTCCTCATCATCATCAGGCCAGTCCTCTAGACTGGCCCCGAGCCGCGGGCCGTCTCCTCCCTCGGTGTCATCTTCCAAAGCTGCTGCCCCTAGATCGGGGTCGTCGACGTCACTCTCCGCCCGGTCAGCGAGGAACTCGCGGGCCGGCCCCGCGGTGCCTGCTGATGGACGGAGGAGGGGATTCTGACCAAAGCCGACTAGTCAGGCCGGACAAGACAAACTCGGCAAGAAAGAAGACAATTCAAAGAAAGAAGGAAAAAGGCAACTCACTATGGGCGGGTTGTTGGCGCGAGAGTACGGCTCCTTGCCGAACCGTCAATCCTCCAGGAGCTTGCTATCCGAGAGGTAGTTCACCATGTAGGCCACCTCCTCGTGATTCATGTCCTTGGTGCACATCCGACTCGGGTCACGATGCCCGCTCATTTGGCATATCATGTGGGGGCGACCTTGGAGCGGGAGAAATCGGCGCACCACGAAGGCGGCCAGCAGATCTGGACCAGTCAAGCCCTCCGACTGCGTCAGCACTTGGAGTCGTGTGACAGCGCCGGCTCCCGCAGGCGTCAGCAACTTGGCCCGATACGACCAGTTGGGCAGCCTCCCAGCAGGCGGGCCGGCTTCGAAAGCCGGCAGATTGACCCAATCGCCCTCCGTGAAGACGCTCTTCACGTAGAAGTACGATCGCTGCCACATCTTCACTGACTTTACCAACTTGATGGTGGGGAAGGGGTTGTCGGCCCCCGACCTCCGCACGGCGATGAACGCGCCGCACTGAGCCGGCACGCCTGCAGCCTGGGTGCCCAGCTTGGAGTAGAAGAACCCCCCCCCCCCAGAGCTCGATGGTGGGGAGGACTCCGAGTAAGCCTTCCCACAGGGCAACGAAGCGGACAACAGCACCACCATGTTGGGCGTAAGGTGGTGCGGCTGGAGGCCATAGAACTCCAGAAAGGAGCGGAAGAAGCTGCTCGCCGGCAGCCCCAGGCCGCGCAGGCAGTGCGAGCGGAAGATAACCCGCTTGCCCTCCTCCGGCGCCGGAGAGATCTCCCCCCTCGGCGCAAGGCGCACCCGCATGTAATCCTCGCCGGAGACCGACGAGTCTTGCGGAGGAACTCGATGTGGTCGTCATGGACCTCTGAGCCATCCCAGGTGCCAGAATGCACCGAGGGAGGCGCGGCAGCGGAGGAAGAGCTCATCGTGAGCAGATCGCCGCAACGTTCGGCAAAGCTTGGGCGCGCGGCGGTGCGAGGAAGAATGAGAAGAAGAGCAAGGAGTAGCATGGAGGAGGGGCGTGCGTGCTCTGCTGCTCCCCCCTCCTCCCCCTACTTATAGCCTCATGGGCTGCGAAGCCGAGGGGGCGGTCGTGGGATTTACTGCACCCACGACCCCACGACCCCCACGTTACCACGCCAAAGTTACTGCGCGTAGTAACTTCACGGGAATCCCAACCGTCCGCTCGGGCCGCAGCGGATCCGCTCGTGCGCCGAGGTGCGGTAATTGCGGGCCTGTCCCATCACGCACGTGGGCAGGCAGACTGGCCTGGCCGCGTGTTGCCACGTGACGGGCCCGGAACGGGTGGCGGCCTGGAAGCTTAGCCAATACGCCACTTGGATCCCGCTGCAGCGTTCGAAAAATTGTACAAATCAGAGTTGAGCGAGTCCGACTCCTTCTAGTCGGCCCGGCAGAAGTCAAGCAAGATCCATGTCTCAGGCACCCGGAAAGAGAAACTGCTGAGGCTCCTCGGTCGATCATCCGTGGCGCCTCCTCAGCTTCGGGGACTACTGTCGGAGTAATGGGCCACGGGTAGGCTAACCCGACTCCCTGAACCTTTCAATACATCGGGGCAGGCTGCGCCCCTCAAGACCCCAGGACGAAGAGCCGCCTTCTGAGAAGTCGGCGGCAAGGCAACCGACTGCCCACTCGCGGCCTAGTCTCGGGGATGACTTCAGGATGAGCCGACTCCTAACTAGCGACCTCTAGAGAAGCCGGCCGTGGGAGCCGGCCCACGACTCCACCAAACCCCATGCCCACATCAAGAGGGACGGGACGGGGAGTGGCTACAGTAAAGCCCACTCCCACCCCTTGCCAAAGGCAGGTATGGCCACAGTACACCGTACCCGCGGAGATCTCCGTCCGGCGCGGCACTGTTGCCATGCCGGCCCTGATAGCAGCACCAGTGGGCAGAATCTTGCACCCACGACGGCTTGTTTGTACGACCCTGGGGCGGCGGGTCCCACCAGTCAGCGGGAGTCCATAAGACGGCGAGGGCGTCACCAGTCGGACCCGTTGGGAGTCGGCCCCCGAGAGTCGGCCAGCCCCTCCCCCTGGGCCCATGCGCCATTAATCAGATGCGATGAGGAGTGGCAATAGTGATCGCCCACCAGGCGGCGGGGCTGTTGCCACGACCCTATGACGAAGCCCGCGTCATTAGAAGCACGGCTACAGTAATCAGCAGCCGGAAAGACCCGCCAGCGGCGGACACGGCTTGTCGGCGCCGTACCGGACCAGTTGGCGGGCCCTAGTAGTCGGCGTAGAAGACGGAGGCCGGAGAAACTGACGGCTGGGCCCGCGCCCAGCCGGATTACCATTGTACCTCTGGGGGTAGGCCTATATAAACCACCAAGGGCACCCATGCAAAGGGTTCGAATCCATTAGCACTAGACCAAATCATATAGGAAGAAGAGAGCTAGCCTAGCCTTCTCCTACCTCCAGGAAATAGCTCAAGGAGCAACCGTGTACACACTTTGCCATAGTGATCATGCGGAGACCCCGCAGAGCAGCAGTAGGGGTATTATCTCCACGGAGAGCCCCGAAGCTGGGTAAGATTCACCGGCGTGCATGCCTTCGCCTTATCCCGTTTCCAGGCACCGGCGACGTTCTACTCGCCCCCACCATGATAAGCCATCCTTTGCCATATGTTGCACCCAACCCCCGACATGCAAGGAAATGGATTCAGAGGAGGAGTCTGCTTCTGAGGAGGCAGAGGTGGAGTCTGAGGAGGAGTCCGATTCTGGCGTTGCAAGTCTGGCTATAGCCTACGTTGCCAAGTCCATCTTCAACACTTAAGACAATGACTCTGTCACCAACGCCGATGCTAATGACAAGGACAACTCCACTCTCACCTACTGCTTCATGACACGCGGTGCCAAGGTAAACTCACGCACCACTCACTATCAAACATCAAGTGAAGATGACTCTAATTGTGGTTCCAAACCCAGCTACAAAACACTTGCTAAAATTGCAACTGAACAACAGAAAGCTATGGAACATATTCAAAAACTATTAGACAAAAGCGATGACCTGTTAGACGTTGAAATGACTCGATCTCAGTCCTTAATTGAAGACATAAAAAATCTTCATGTTAAGTATGAGGAACTTGAAAGTCGTCATGAAACACTCTCAACAACTCATGAAAAGTTTCCCTATGATTATCTTCAAAGGAAGCAAGATCTTGAGAAATTGAGAGCGGCTCATGAAGATCTTCAAAAGGAAAACGAGTCACTTCGCGCCAAACAGATCAGTTCCGCTCAGGAAGGATTTGAACCACCATGTCTTAAATGCATTGAGCGTGATAACGCTACTTCTGTTGCTGAATGTTCTACTGCTGCTACTGTTGCAATATCTTCAACCACTGATGTGGTAACTAACCCCTCTACTGAAGATGCCACTGCTATTGCTGATGAAAATGCTAGGTTGAAGACATTGCTTGAAACAGGGATGTTCAAAAGTCTCAAAGGGCATCAGACACTATGTGATGTCCTCAAAAGGCAGATCCTGAACCGAAACCCTAAGAAAAAGGGTGTTGGGTTCGAAAGGAAAATGAATGCTGATGGCTCTTACTAGAAACCTGAGCAGTACCCCAAAAACACATGGGTTGCTGCAAAGGAACCCTCAGCGGATCCATCCACCCTATTTGGCTTCACTTGTGCTAATCCCATTGTTATTAATGAATCCTTTGATGCAAACTATAAACTGTTTAAGAATCAGAATGGTGAAGTGTTTGCCAGGTATATTGGTACTAACTGCAGGAATGGGCCGCCTAGGAAGAAAGTCTGGGTGCCAAAAAGATGTTTGGAGAATCTTCCTGTGAATGTCGTCATGACACCACACATGAACAAGACAAACCCCAGACCACAGGCTTCATACGGTCCAAAGGCTTCATACAGACAGAGGACTCACCTGAGTCGCACTAATGCAAATGTTTTGCAGGGAAACCTTACTCAGGCCTATTAATATGAGCGTGTTTCATCAAACCGCCATGTTCATAAGACCAAGAACTACTCTGCTTATTGTTATGAGTACTATTGTCCACCTGCAAGACTTTTTGCTAGGGCTCCAAAGCCAAAGTTCTCAGATGCTGCACTTAGACTCATTGCTCTGAAGCCACCCTTGAAGATGTGGGTGGCTAAGAAAGCTTAACTCTCTTTTTGCAGGGAAAGGTCTCCAGCCGAAAACCAAAATCGTCTGAAGCTACTGCTAGGGACCTTAAACATCTTGTAGGGCGCAAGATCAAATGCCCAAATGGTCTTATTATGTACTTCGTTCCTGAGTCGCTTTCTACTTGCCCGATCAATCCTAACCTTGATCTAAGCTTTCATAATCCACTTGCTCGTCAAATGTTTATGCTTCACAATTCACTTCGTGAAGCCTATCCCCCTAACTGCACTGTAGGGTACGACACCAGGTGCTTCAGAATGGATTATTGATAGTTGGTGTACTAATCACATGACTGGCAAGCGAAGTCTTCTTATGGACTCAACCTTACGCCATCTAACAAAAGTCACATCACATTTGCTAACACTGGTAAAAGCAAGGTATTGGGTCTAGGTAGAGTTGCAATCTCAAAGGATCAACACGTGGATAAAGTCATGCTTGTTGAATCCCTTGGTTTCAACTTAATGTCTGTCTTGATGCTTTGCGATTTAAACATGATTGTGATGTTTGGAAAATATTGTTGCCTTATTCTAATGGAATCTGACAAGTCTCTAGTTTTTGAAGGGTATCGGAAAGATGAATTGTGCATGGTAGATTTCTCAGCAGGACCACAACTTGCCATATGTCTTCTAGCAAAAGCTCCAGAATGTTGGCTCTGGCATCGGAGGCTAGGGCATGCTGGCATGAGGAACTTGCACACTCTTGCAAGAAAGAAGCATGTCATAGGCATTGAGGGCGTCAAGTTCAAGAAGGATCATTTATGCGGTGCCTGTGAAGCAGGAAAGATGACGAGGGCCAAGCATCCCTCGAAGACAATCATGACAATGACTCAACCGTTCGAAGTGCTCCACATGGACCTTTTCGGTCCCACTCATTACTCAACTCTTACTACTACTGCTTGTCTCTATGGCTTTGTCATTGTTGATGATTATTCAACATATACTTGGGTGCATATAATCCTCTACAAGAATGAAGTGCAGGATGTCTTCAGACGCTTCGCCAATCGAGCCATGAACAACTATGGCGTCAAGATAAAGCACATCAGAAGTGACAATGGCACTGAATTCAAGAACACTGGTCTAGATACGTATCTTGATACCTTGGTTATCACACATGAATTCTCATCTCCGTACACGCCGCAGTAGAATGGCGTCGTGGAACGCAAGAACAGAACACTTATTGTGATGGCCCGGACGATGCTTGATGAATACAAGACTCCAAGAAAATTCTGGCCTGAAGCCATTCATACTGCATGCCATATCATCAACCGTGTTTATCTTCACAAGCTTCTCAACAAGACATCCTATGAGCTCCTTACTGGCAAGAAGCCAAATGTCAGTTACTTCAGAGTATTTGGTGCCAGGTGCTGGATCAAGGATCCACATCACACTTCAAAATTTTCACCGAAAGCACATGAAGGTTTTATGCTTGGATATGGAAAGGATTCGCACTCCTATAGAGTCTTCAACCTCTTTCACTATAAAGTGGTTGAAACTGTAAATGTACGGTTCGATGAGACTAACGGCTCGCAAAGAGAGCACCCGCCACATGTGCTAGATGAAGTTCCATCCAGTGAATCAATCAAACTTATGGGAACTAGAGAAATCATACCATCTGAAGCTCAGCCTGAAGAGGAACTTATCATCTCCGCACCTGATCAACCTGAAGACAACGCTCAGCCTGAAGACAATCCTTCTAACGATGACAATGATTAGGAAGAGCAAAATCTTCGTCCTGTACATCCTCGTGTTGCAAATGAAGTACAGATTGAGAGAATAATTGATAGCATCAATGCACCAGGTCCACTCACTCATTCAAGGGCAACACAGCTAGCAAATTTCTGTGGACACTTCTCTTTCGTCTCAATATCTGAACCCAAGAAAGTTGATGAAGCCTTCATGGAACCTAAATGGATTCAAGATATGCAAGAAGAGCTTCAACAGTTTGAGCTGAATAATGTATGGGAACTGGTTAAGCATCCTGATCCTCGTAAGCACAATATAATAGGCACTAAATGGATATATCGCAACAAGCAAGATAAGCATGGTCAAGTTGTCAGAAACAAAGCTCGTCTCGTTGATCAAGGATACACTTAAGGTGAAGGGATTGACTTCAATAAAACATTTGCTCCTGTGGCTAGGCTTGAAGCCCTACGCATACTGCTGGCCTATGCAAATCGTCATAACATTCTTATGCATCAAATGGATGTGAAGAGCGCTTTTCCCAATGGCAAGATTGAAGAAGAAGTGTATGTTGCACAACCGCCTGGCTTTGAAGATCCAAAACATCCTGACATGGTGTACAAGCTCAACAAGGCACTATATGGCCTCAAACAAGCCCCTCGGGCTTGGTATGACACACTCAAAGACTTCCTGAAGAGCAAAGGCTTCAAACCTGGTTCCCTCGACCCCACTCTCTTCATGAAGACATATGATGGTGAACTGTTTGTGTGCCAAATATATCTGGGTGACATTATCTTCGGCTACACCAATCAAAAATACAGTGACGAGTTTGGATATATGATGCAAGAGCAATATCAGATGTCCATGATGGGTGAGCTGAAGTTCTTCCTTGGTCTTCAAATACGTCAGCAACGCAACGACATCTTTATATCTCAAGAGAAATACCTCAAAGATTGCCTGAAGAAATTTGGGATGCAAGATTGCAAAGGCTTCACGACGCCAATGCCAGCCAAACATCATCTGGGTCCCGACGACAATGGTAAAGAGTTCGATCAAAAGGTATACCGCTCCATGATTGGTTCCTTGCTTTATTTATGTGCATCTAGGCTAGATATCATGCTTAGTGTTTCCATGTGTGCCAGGTTCCAAGCGGCACCAAAGGAATCGCTTCACTTAGCTACGAAGCAAATTCTCAGATATTTGGCTCACACCCCAACACTAGGATTATGGTATCCAAAGGGCTCATAGTTTGATCCAGTTGGATTCTCGAATGCTGATTATGCTGGTGACAAGGTGGATCTGAAGTCTACATCAGGCACATGTCATTTTCTGGGACGATCACTTGTATGTTGGTCTTCAAAGAAGCAGAACTGTGTATCTCTCTCCACTTCTGAATCTGAATACATTGCTGCTAGATCTTGCTGCACTCAGCTTCTATGGATGAAGGAAACACTCAAAGACTATGGCATTCATCTGAAGCAAGTGCCACTCTACTGCGACAACGAAAGCGCCATCAAGATTGCCAACAACCCAGATCAGCACTCGAAGACAAAGCACATTGAAATTCGTCATCACTTTCTCAGAGATCATGTTATGAAGGAAGATATTGATATCATACATGTCAACACTGAAGAGCAATTGGCAGATATCTTCACCAAGCCCTTGGATGAGATGAGGTTTTGCAAGTTACGATGTGAGAAAAATATCTTGGAATCCTCAAATGTCCTGTGATCAGGCACACATCCTAACACTTAAGCATGTTGATGACATAGATGTGCAACACACGAAGTAAAGTATATCCTCAATCAATGAAGACTTACATTCTGAGTGTGAATACATTAACGTGGAATTTGACTTCGGAGCGCCACGATAATTGTGCGTTGTGTCTGGGTCTAATACTTCCTATACGGTGGGTAACTGTAATGCCCCGAGACCGATGTGCCAGGTGTCTTCCAGTTATTTGCCGGCGTTGCCATGTCATTCGCTTGCGTGTTGCATCTTACCATGTCATCATGTGCATTGCATCGTCATGTTTTCAAAACTTGCATCCGTCCGGGTTCCCCCAGTTCCGTCCGTTGTCCGTTCTGAGCCCAGACACACTTGCACGCGCCCACGGCACATCCGAAATATTATTTTGTAAGTGGCCGGAAAATGTTCTCGGAATGGGTTGAAAGTTGGCCTGCGGTCTTATTATAGTGTAGATAGACCGCCTGTCAAGTTTCATCGCATTCGGAGTTCGTTTAGCCCAACCATTAAACTATAGCGGCAGTATAGCCGGTCTATCGTCGGACGTTTTCGGTCTCCGGAAACAGTCGCGGGTCTCTCTCTCTCCTCTCTTCTCAGTCTATCTCTCTAGCATAGCCCACCTAGCCCTCCACTCTGACCGGTGCGATCGGATCATGATCCGAGGGTCCGGAAGCCCCCAAAGCCCTCCTAACCCTAATCCTAACACCCCTTTCCTTATATAAACCCCCTTCCTTCCAAATTTTGGACAGCCTAGTCAAATCCACCTACCTCTAGCCTTCCCCCTCCTCAGTTTTCGCGCCCAGCCGCAGTCCCGCTGCCATTTGGCACCGCCCAATTGGCCAGCCACGACAGGCCAGGCGCTCTCCCCCATCCCCTTCGCGCCATGTCACCCATCAACCTCCCTACACCGCTCGGACCCCTCGAAGCCCGTCCGCGGCCCGCTGCGAACCAAATCGGCCCGACGCTACCCTGCAAGCAACCGCATCGCCCTGCTCCTCCTACCTCTCGCTACGATCCTGATGGGATTGGGAGCGCTCGCTGCCGCCCACTACACGACGCCATCTGCCGCCGCCATCGTCGGAGATGAGTACCGGCGACCCCGCACCCTCCTTCCTTTTCCCCGATCTCTCTCTCTAACCTCTCCCTTCGCCGTTCTCTCTCTCTGCCTGGAATCTCGTGGAGCACCGCCGTCGATCTACTTCACCCTCGCCGGATCCCTTCGACCATCGCCGGAAATGGGGCCGCCGCACCAGGATCTGGTCTGCTCCGGCCGCCGGTGCCCGTCCCCAACCTCCTGGACCTACGGCCTCCACCCAGTTCGCCGCTGCCATGACCTCTGCATTGTGCGTGGGATCAGGCGGACGACCGCTCAGCCTTGCTCGCTGGGCCACTAGATCCTGCGTCCCTGGCCCAGATCCAGCACCCGTGTGGGCCGCAGGCAGGCCAGCCCAACTGCTGCCTAAGCCGGCCTCCTCTGCTTCCGAACTGGGCTAGGCCCATGGTGAGCTCCTAGTGCCCACCAGTATCAGCCTGCACCTTTTTTTAGTTTTGGCCATTTTATCATTTATTCCTGAGATAGCAGTTTTTGCAGAAAACCCCCTAGCCTTCTTGCATCTAATAACTAATTAACCGTGCACCGGATCTAAATAAATTATATATGAAACTTGCTTAGTTTTTCATCTAGTTTCATAATATGTCATTTTCATCCATGTTTAAAATGTTTAAAATGGTGTTTGGTTAAATTTGCTCCTATGTCATGATAAAATGATTTAATTCATAACTAAATAACCGTAACTCGGAATTTAATAAACTTTATATGTAAATGGGGTAGAAAAATTACTAGTTTAACATGGTGGCATCACTTTGCATGTTTAAAAACTCTAAAATTGTGTTTAGGGCAGAACAGTACCAAACCTAATATATGCATATGGGGATTTACCGGAATTGTTGTTCGTTGCTTCCGGCCTCATTTAACCCTGACTAGATAGGTAGTTTTACTTTCCTTCACCCTCTTTCCATGTTTAAAAATATTTAATATTGTTGGGTACATAAACGAGATCGAACTAAATAACTTGTCGTGGTGTTTCATCAATATGCAACTCTTTGCATATTGAGCTCCACTTAATTTGTAGGTTTGTTTGTGCATTTTGCCATGTCATGCCTCTTTAAACCGGACATGCATCATAATTGTTTGTGAATCATGCCATGTCTATGTGGTAGTTGTTTACTATGTTGTTTGCTTCTTTCCGGTGTGCTTCTTCGGGTTGTTTCCGATAACGTCGTGTTTGTGAGGACCCGTTCGACTACGTCCGTTTGTCTTCTTCATGGACCCGTTCTTCTTCCTTGCGGGATTTCAGGCAAGATGACCATACCCTCGAAATCACTTCTATCTTTGCTTGCTAGTTGCTCGCTCTTTTGCTATGCCTATGCTGCGATACCTACCACTTGCTTATCATGCCTCCCATATTGTTGAACCAAGCCTCTAACCCACCTTGTCCTAGCAAACCATTGTTTGGCTATGTTACCGCTTTGCTCAGCCCCTCTTATAGCGTTGTTAGTTGCAGGTGAAGATTGAAGTTCGTTCCTTTTTGGAAGATGGAGATGTTGTTCCTTGTTGGAACATGTTTACATGTTGGGATATCACAATATATCTTATTTTAATTAATGCATCTATATACTTGGTAAAGGGTGGAAGGCTCGGCCTTTTTGCCTAGTGTTTTGTTCCACTCTTGCCGCCCTAGTTTCCGTCATATCGGTGTCATGTTCCCAAATTTTGCGTTCCTTACGCGGTTGGGCAATAATGGGATCCCCTTGACAGTTCGCCTTGAATAAAACTCTTCCAGCAATGCCCAACTTTGGTTTTACCATTCGCCACCTAGCCTCTTTTTCCCTTGGGTTCCACGGACTCAAGGGTCTGGGCCAGTGCTCCTTTGAGTGTTGGTCCACCTTGTCAGCCGCCGGTGGCCACCAGGGGAAACTCTGGGCTGGCCTACCGGAAGTTTAGACAATCTGAGTGTGCCCTGAGAACGAGATATGTGCAGCTCCTATCGGGATTTGTCGGCACATTTGGGCGGTGTTGCTGGATTTGTTTTACTTGTCGAAGTTGTCTTGTAGAACCGGGATACCGAGTCTGATCGGAATGTCTCGGGAGAAGGAATATCCTTCGTTGACCGTGAGAGCTTGTGATGGGCTAAGTTGGGACACCCCTGCAGGGATTTGAACTTTCAAAAGCCGTGCCCGTGGTTATGGGTAGATGGGAATTTGTTAATGTCCGGTTGTAGAAAACCGGAAGTTGATCTTAATTAAAATACATCAACCGCGTGTGTAACCGTGATGGTCTCTTCTCGGCGGAGTCCGGGAAGTGAACACAGTGTTGGAGTTATGTTTGACGTAGGTTGTTCTAGGATCACTTCTTGATCACAGATTCTCGACCGTGCTTTGCCTTCTCTTCTCACTTTCATTTGCGTGTGTTAGCCACCATATATGCTAGTCGCTTGCTGCAGCTCCACCTCATACCTTTTACCTTACCTATAAGCTTAAATAGTCTTGATCGCGAGGGTGTGATATTGCGGAGTCCCCGTGACTCACAGATACTTCCAAAACCAGTTTGCAGGTGCCGATGATACCGTGTAGGAGACTCAACCGAGCTCAAGGAGGAGCTCGATGAAGATCTTGTCCTTTATGTTGTTTTGTTCTAGTTGATCAGCAGTGGAGCCCAGTTGGGGTCGATCGGGGATCTGTGTAGCTTTTGGGGTAGTCTTCTTCTATTTTGGTTCCGTAGCCGGACCTTGATTGTATCTGGATGATGTAATGCCTTATTCATTTATTTGTGTGAAGTGGCGAGTGTAAGCCAACTATGTATCTTTTCCCTTATTGTATTACATGGGTTGTTTGTGAAGATTACCTCACTTGCGACATTGCTTTCAATGCGGTTATGCCTCTAAGTCGTGCTTCGACACGTGGGAGATATAGCCGCATCGAGGGCGTTACAGTAACGCCACCACCAAATTCTTCTGTTTGAAGGGTTTTACTCATGGCGTTACATTTGTTATGTCTTCACATTTCGCTTGTCTTCAATTTCAACTTATCTTCATGATTATCTTCACTATGTTGATTTAATTGTCTTCTGATATAAACATATTAGTGTTCTGTCCTCTACAGCATTCACTTATAGCTACGTCTTCCTTGTTGAATCTTTTGAACTAAGTGAATGTGATCAGACCCTAATCTCTCTATGCTTTCTATCTCAAACTCTATCTGTCCAAATCATATGCATTCTATTGAAACTGTCGAATGTCTTCTCTGCGTCCTTGTCAGCAGAAGATACAGAGACAAACATTAAGTCTGTTTTAAATGCTCTATCTTTATTGCCTGAAATCCGGAGAAGCCGGAACGACCATCCGATAGTTCGGGCGAGCGTGGGAACTTGGTACAACTCCGAGTATGTTGCATGCTTGGCACGTGTCCCTCATATGTGAACCGCCAGGGGCACCTGCGTAATTACGCTGTGCCGCATACCTCCTTATAAATACATGTCCCCTGTGGTCAAGAAAACTTTCTTCCACCTCTCCACCTCGTCAAAACCCTAGCGCCACTGCTAGCTCTCGATGATGCTGGCAACAAAGCGCTTAGCTGCCGCGAGTTCACCGACGCCATCCTCACGCCAGCCGCGGTCATCGTCCTCTCCGCCGCCGCCGTAGGTGTCCTCTGTCGCCAAGTTAGGGCATGCTGGATTGAGCTGCTCGGTCTCCTACTCTTCCCATCTAGCAGTTCATCGTGTGGTAAATAAAACTCTCTTTTTACCATCTTTTTGATCCTAAAAGATTCATCATGTTTACCGGAAGTGGTTTCTGCCTACTCAATGTTAGATCTATCCTGTCTACATCTCATATAATGCCTAGTATATTCACTTAAGCTTCATAACAAGTTAGATTCCTCACTTTGTACCTATTCCTGGATTCGTACAAATCTGGAACCAACTTCAAACACATAAGTGAATGTCTTCGCACCATGAGATCAATGTATTCAAACTGATTTATCTTCAAAATCTTCTGAGAATGCATATGACCTCTCCCCTTCCCTCACATCTCTAATGCTGTCACAGGTACATGTCCGTGGGAGAATCCCTTGGTTCTCATAGTCTGCATTCATTTGCAGAATTCTTACATCATCACATTAACTCTCCCGAAGCCAGTTCCTGTTTGACCAGCAAGCGGAAGCCTTTGAAGCCTTTGAACGTGTTGAAGCCATTCAGTTTGAAGTTCATGGCTACAGAGAAATCAGCAAGGAAGGGTGGCAGACAGCATCGAGGGGGAACATCAAGAGATCTGCCTGATGACCTCTTAGAGTTGTACAAGACAGATCCAGAAGAGGATTACAATCAGCGCAAGACACGAATCCAATGGATTCGAAGATATTGGGCCGAACAATGGTTTAAATACAAGTTTGTGATCCAGGAGTATGCTGAGAAGAATGCCATCAAGAGTCCTTGGGGTGACATTCTCTTCCGAAGCCTTCAACCCAAGACCAGAGCTGAAGCTATTGCTCAGGGTTTCTATCCCTGTATGATCCGTGGACCACAGCCTGAAAATGCCGACTCATCATCACTACTCTGGTGTCGTGACGATAATCTCTTCAAGAGTAACTTCCAGCACGCAAAGGCATCGGCCAAGGAAAACAAGAAGTCATTGGGACTAGACTTCAACCCTGGTCCTTCTGCTCCCCGGGCTGACAGCACACACGATGCTGAACCCAATATCATCGGACCTTTCTACAACCTTGATGGCCTTATCACTCACATTTCTGTTCAAGGTGCCAAAGTGGATCATTCTGATGATGATGCCGACACTGATGAAGCCCTAACTCCTGCTCCAAAGCCGCAGAAGCAAAAGAAGGCTAAAGCTTCAAAGTCAGCTGCTCCTCCAAAAGCTTCACGTGCGAAGCCACTGGCTACTGCACCTCCTGAAGACAGTGTGCAGTCTGAAGATCTATCACGTATCTCCAAGAAGACGGAGATGAAAAAGAATACTGGTCAGGCATTGACCCCTCCTGCCATTCTGCGAGACGAACACATTGATCTGTCTAGTGATGAAGATCTTGTAGATGACGCTCTTCAGCAACTGATTAAGAGCAAGGAAGAAGCAGAAATGTTCAATGATTTGCCTCTCTTTGACGTGGCAATCATCCACAACTTCATTGATGAGTGGTTTGAAACCCCCAATCTCAGCTTTGATGATCTGCAACTTCCAATTGGCCTTAGCGTCTCTTTCACTGGCGCAATTGCTTCTGAGCTAGCGCTAGCTCAGCGCATCGTTGAACTAAAGCAAAAGATCGACTATGAGAAAGCTCAGTTCAAGAAGCACATGGCAAAGCTCAGCGTGCAAGATGTCAAAAACTTCAAGGTTACGCTGCACGAGCTCAAGGAAGCTTTTCTCAAGAAATGAGAAGAAGCTAAAGGTTCTCGTGAGCACATGAAGAGTCTGGCTGACAAGTGCGTGCAAGCCTACAATGAAGCTGAGAAGCGCAAGTCTCTTGGGCATCCTGGCATCGACCCCAGAATGGCTGCAAAGAAGAAGAAGCCATTGATTGACAAATCTGCACCTTCAAGGCGGGAAGAACCTCGCATTGTCTTCCCAAGCAGCATGTCCGGCTCGAAGCCAAAGGTCAAGTCAACCGCTTCAGAACTGAAGAAGACAAGGGCTGCCGAGGCTGAAGCCAGAAAGAGGAAAAATCCTGAAGCTTCTGATGTCGCTCCCTCCAAGAAGAAGTGCAAAACAAAGAAAGATCGGGCTGCTCCCACAGAGCCCCTTGTTGTCGAGCCCATCTCGGCTGCTCGTCCTGACTCTTCTCATCAAGAATGACGGATGATAGTTCATGAGCGTGCTTCCACATAGGCTCCTGAAGCTGAAGACTTTCCAGCAGTTGACCCCACCGCTGCTGAAGACATTGGTCACCATGACAATGTTGAAGATGATGTAGTTCTTCCTCAGATCGAGCACAACTTGGTATCATCGCTTGTTCTCACGAACGGCGAACTCATCAACATTGGTCATTCTCTGACTCCAATTGCTCAGGATGCATCATGGGCTGATCACCCACAACAACAAGAAACCCCGACTACTCCCCAACAGCAAGTCACCCCACCAATGCAAGAAGAAGAAGATGACTTTGAGGCCCAGCCAACTCCATTTTCACAGGCGTCGCCAGCGTTACGTAGGCTTCGCAAAGGACCAAGGCCCCAAGTCCCTCTGTCGAGCGTTCCAGAAGGAGAAGGGCACCACCAATCTGTTGCACGTCAGGTGTTCCCAGAAGCCACTCCTACTGTGAACGTCTCCGAGTCTGAAGCTAAAGTTGCTAAAGACAATCCGGCTACATCAGCCAAAGAAAAACAAGCAGAAGAACGTGTCCCTACTCCCCCATCACCGAACAAGCTGTTCCTGAAGTGAATGTGTCGGTGCCCGACCCTCTAGCTCCTCAAGTGGAGGTTGAGAATCCTGAGGCTGCCACCACTAACACCACTGAAGCCAATGACATGGTCATGGCTGAAGACAATGTGGAGCCTTCACCAAACACTGTGCCAGAAGCCAATGAAGCCAATGATGCACCTGCAAGAGATGTGCAGCCTGACGCCTCTGTTGATACCACTGCTCCTGTTCCGCCACCAAGGCCACATACTATCGAGCAAGCATACAACTATGGCCAGCTTATCACTATCAAATGGCTCTTCTTGTTCCTCCACCTCCTACTGGTCCCCAATTTGACTATCACGTCGAGCGTAGGCCTCAGGTTCAGAAGCCAATGCCAAGGCTACCTAGGTTTCCAGGCACTGCATCAGCACCCAGATCATTCAATATCAATGGCTTCAAAGCACACAACACCTTCTTTAATAGCGCCAAGAACCCCTACTCTAAGGCAAGAATATCTTCTGATCGGTTCTGGAGCTATCAGCAGCGCAGTTATTACTCCTGCATCTTATACAATCAAGGTCGCATTTTTCCACATATGCGTCTTGACACTAAAGCCATAACTGGTCTGCCCTGTTTGGAAGATGAGCTGGATTGCTTCCGAGAGTCTGGCTTGTTGCAGTTCGTCACTGACAAGGAGCACTGGAATGAAGAATTGCTGCTCCAATTCTATGCCACTCTTCATATTCGTGGCTACAACAGGGATCCGAAGACTTGGGTACTTGAGTGGATGACAGGCAATGTTCATCATGAAGCCAAAGCCTTTGATGTCATTGAGCTCACTGGCCTGCCAACTCCAGGTGATCTTTATGAACCTGGTTGTCAGCTTCACAGTGCTGCTATGGAAAGCATTTTTCACAAGCCTGAACCCAACATGAGTCAGATGCTTAGCATGATGAAGCCTTTGCCTCCCGATGCTGAATATCCTAAGGAGTTCTTTGTTGAAGACCTTGAGTATCTGCCACGTACTATCTATCACATTATAAGGCGAACTCTCTGGCCCATCAAAGGGCATTCTCCACATGCAAAGCTTGAAGGTGCAATGAAGACTTTGGTCTTCCATATTCTTCACAGCAAATGCTTCAATGCACAAGACTTCTTCATCCGCCAACTTGCTGCATCAGGATCTGATCTATTTGGCTTGAAGTTTTACGCTCCATGGATTATGCGTCTGATGAAACTACACTCAGCTGTCACCTATCAGCCCTCTGCTCGCAATCATCTGATTTTTCTACCTGACGTCGATATGTCAGTTGAAGCCATCTATCCATAGCCTGCCAAGGAGCCCCTTAGTCTTCAAAATGTTGATAATCAAAGTTTCCCACAACACATTGAAGGAGTCCCAACAGTCACTCGTGTTTATCCTCTGGCTGGTACTACCCGTGCACCTCATCGCGCCCTCACTGAAGCCACTGAAAGCACCATTGAACAACGGCCTAAGAAGCGATCTCGTGTTCTCAATGAATGAGAGCTTCTGGTTGCCCTTCATCAAAAACAGGATAAGCATCATGACTGGCTGAAGCGCCAAATGCAAAGCCTCTTGGTGGACGTAAACAGGATTTGCAACCTTGCCACCAAGAATGCCTTTGTCACCCATGAAACTTTTTGGCGTACATGGAAAGGGCTGACGCTTATGTGTTCTGAAGATGATCTTCAAGATGATGGCTTCTCTGAACGCTTCAAGTTTGACTCAACACCTCTGAGAAGGACTGTGCTACGGCATACTCCGTCTCTTGAAGACTCTAAGTTCTCCTCCTCTGCTGCAACAGTGAATGCACGTGTCATCGATGATGAAGACGATGCTACTTCACCACCTTCCGCGCGAATCAACACTGCACCAAGTTCGTCTGTACTGCCAACCAACACCGACGACCCTGCTGCTTCACCAACTCCTCATGGGAACGAGCAGGTGCTCTATGTCCTCAAACCTTTTTGGTCCTTACTGACAAAAGGGGGAGAAGCATCTGAGTTTGATAGTCTTCAAGCGGGTCAATATGGGCGGTGGTTTTATATTTTACCTAGTGCTTACAACTCTCGCTTTTTGATACATTTGGTTCTTTGAGTTGTAACACTTAAACTCGATGGTCGTCTGCTACTTATTTGCTATTCTGTGATGCGATGATAAATTTCGCATCTGCGATGATAACTTCCGCACTTAGGTTATTCTGAAGACGTCCATTTTTCATTATGCATGTCATTATATTCACATACTTTTCATGCATGATGAATTGTCGTCATAAGTTGAAGAGCATCTCTGTCAGGACCCCGATTCCAAGTCACATCGATCTAGCCGGTAACACCTCATATCGCATTACGGCCTCACGCACGGTATCCCCACGGGTGTCGCCTTACCATGGCCCGGGACCGTTTGCGCCTTTTGGCTCACGTATATGATAGTGTCGCTAGCATCCATATGACAGAGAAACCGGGCCGACAGGGCTAGTTGTGAACCCAGAGTGGCACAGACCTATGGAGACAGGCATACGTGAATCATATCGAGCATGTCGGTCATCAGCGTGTGAATCCAGGCTGTAGCACTGGGCTAACAGGACTCCGGGGAACCCGGGCTGTAGCAGGCTAGGCAGGACTCCGGATGTCACCGCGTGACATTTACCCAAAGGGACAGACATAGGAACGAAGTGAAACACATGCCGGCCAGTCAAGTGTCCTGAGCAGGCTAGCAGGACTCTGGTGAACCGGGCTGTAGCGGACAACTATGGCTCGAGGAACACTAGACTACATTTCCCCATAAGAAAGGCTGCCAAGGATAAACAACTAGATTGTCAGATCCCACTCATACCAAGCATTTCAATCATACACCCAATATGCCCGATATGAGTACATACAACATGGCATCACAACAAAACCCTACAACTCAAGTACTTTATTTAAAAAGGCTCCGAGGAGCCATACATAACATATTCATACAGGTAGGGGTCACACGACCTGACACTCAAGTCATACAATCATACAAGCACATGCGGAAGCAACTAGTCTGAGTACAGACACAAGAAAGAAAGAAGGCTTCTCGAAGCCTGTCTATCTACATAGGGCCCTCCATGGCCAGGATCACCACCTAGGTGGCTAGTCACTCGTCGACATCAAGGTCTACGTAGAACCCATCGGAGGGGCGGTGTTGTCATCTGAAAACAGTAATTAAGCAAACATGAGTACAAAGGTACTCAGCAAGTCTTACATCAAAACCTACTATACATGCTCATTCCCAAGAAGGTGGTGGAGTTATTGCAGCAAGCCAGCTTTGACTCTTGGCTAAGCTATCCTACGAGACTCCACTAGTAAAATAGTTTTTGCACACGAGTCCACTACTCACCAACACAATACTCCACCGGGGATCCTCCCTCGTCATCCTACGAGAGGGCCATCCTCGGTACTCACACCTATCTTGAGTCTTTTAGTAGTATCCATTAACTTGTCTATGAACTGTATAGGAAACCAAGTAGTCCTTTACCGCAGACGCGGCTATACGAATAGTTTTATACCCTGCAGGCGTGTACTTCTTCATACATGCTCTCACCACTTACCGCCGTTTACACGACATGTACTCGGCAACCTTCAAGCGGAAGCCCAACGAGGGTGTCGTCCACGGCCTACCTAAACACTCAAGTCTCTAGTCCAGGTTTATCACCTATCCAGGTTCCATCCGCAGGGAGTCCGGCCGAGGTTTCCACATACGGCCCCGAACGATGTGAACAGGGTTCCCGAGACACCAAACGGGTGACTCGGTCCACCGTGCCACGGTGTATCTACCGCAACATAGCCCACCCCTAGGGTCAGCGCTACGCACGGCCGCCAACACATAACCTACAAACAACAGAAACTATTTGCAACTCCTGGACAGAGTACTAGGGTGATTAAGAAGCCGAGAGGGTCCATTAGTTTCGGGCACAATGTATCGTAGTAACTGAATCTTAAATCACACATACAGATCTAAGTTCTTAGGGACGGCCTCAATGAAACAACCCACCATGTAATCCTACATGGCCTCTCATAGATACCTTTACCAAAGCATGTTCAACACATCCCTCACATTATCGACATAATCATTTCACTCTAGCCCATCACCCAGATGAACCAGACCTGACACAACTCTAAGCATAGCAGGCATAGCAAAGTAGGAATCACATACATGGCTCAATCAACTCCTACACATGCTAGTGGGTTTCATCTAGTTACTGTGGCAATGAAAGGTCATGCAGAGGGTAAGGGTTCAACTACCGCAGCACACAGCAGTTTGAATCGCTTTGTCTTAATGCAGTAAACAAGAGAAGAAGCGAGAAGATGGGTTTCTATCGGAATGATCAATGGGTTGCTTGCCTGATGTAGTGCTAGTTGGGTACTGCCCTTCAAACAGATACTCGGGGTTATCCTCGGAGACAGAACCTACCACGAAAGACACACCGAAAGATAATCAACACATGACAATATGCAACAATATGATGCATGCTATGACATGGCAAAATGAATGTGTCTTGGCCTAATGCAAGCTAAAATAGAAAGGAATGAACTCATTTGAATCAAAGATTCAAATGTTAGTTCATTTAACATAGCCTTATTAGTGCATTATCTTATTTTTCTTAAACATCAAGGTTAACTTGTTTTGTCATGCATGAAACCATTACAGATAGATAGATTGAATTTTTCTAATCATTTTTCATATATAATTTGTTTGATTTGGAGCTATGGTTTATTTTCTATGATTTTTAGAAGTTTTGGCTATTTTCTGGAATTTCCTATTAAAGAATAAATCCAGAAAAGGATTTACTACGTTAGCATTGCGTCAGAGTGACGTCAGGGGTCAACGGGCTGGTCCAGGTCAAACCTGACCAGTGGGACCCGCGTGTCAGTAGTTAATTAACTAACTAATTTTTGATTAGTGCTAATCTAAGTTAATTAGCTGGGTGGTCCCATGTGTCAAAGACTCAGGGGAGGTCAACTGGGCCCACACGGGGTCAAACAGGGGCAAACTCGCCGGTGTTTAGCCGCCGGCGAGGCCAGACGCGGCGGAGCAGCGCGGGTTTTGCACTCCGGCGACCAAAAGGACGGCGGAGACCATCTACGTGATGCGGGGAGTGAGCCGCGTCGAGTGGTGGCAGTGGGTGGAGCTGGGGTGGCCGAAAACGCCGTCGGCGACGAGCGTTGCGGCTGCCGGAGTTCGGGAGAGGTCGAACTAGTCGCTAGCAGGCACGGCGAGGGGCGTGCGGGGGTGCTACGGGCTCCCGTGAGTGCGTTGAAGACGATGGCGTGCTCGGTTGCGACCCAACGTGGTTGTGGCCACGACGGCGACGTGCGGTGGCGGCGGCGAGCTTCGGCCGTGGTGGTTAGTAAGGCTAGAGGAGGAAATAGACGGCGTGGAGCGAGGGGTTCGGTAGAGGAGCTCACGGCGGTTGCAGAACGCGTCTCAGCGGGCTCGGGGGAGGTCGGACGACGTCGGGGCGTTGCCGGCGATCTCGGTTGCTCAAGGTAGAAGACGATCACGGTGATGACGTTTGGGGGCGTCCGGGGCTGCGTGGCTCGATGGAGAGGACGAGGGCGACGAGGCGGGGCTTTCGGACGGGTCAGTGAGGCGAGGGGAGCACGGTGGTCACGGTGGCGGCAAACGGCGGTGACGGCTTCGCCCTGCGTCGGGAGAGAGAGCGAGAGAGGCGAGACAGGGGGGAGAGTGGAGCGGTCGAGGGGTCCAGGGGGTCTGCGTGGCACTCATAGACAGTGTCCGGGCGTCGGCAGAAGTAGGAGGTAGCCGGCGTGTGGCTGCGGGGGCCGGCCACGCGCCTCTCGTCCTCCTGGCGAGAGGAGGAGGATGACTAGCACGAGCCAGTGGACTGGGCCGAGCTGGGCCAAGCCAGGGCGACAGGTAAGTCTCTGTTCTCTCTTTCTCTCTTTTTCTGTTTTTCATTTATTCTATTATTTCTGTAACTTCAGGGCTTTATTAAAAATGCCAGGGCATTTCCAAAAATCATAAAATTAATCATGGCTACTGCTTAGAATATATCCAACAGCAAACATTTAGTTTATGATTATTTGAGCATTTAAAATATTTTATAGCATTTAAATGCCCAAATGCAAATACTATAAGAATTAATCCAATGACCTTAAGATGTCCTAGAAAAATGTGCACCATTTTTGTCAAAGGTTTTAACCCAAAACAAAAAGGGTGGGCTTTTTAGAAGGGCATTTCAGGTTCATTGAAGAAGTTTTTAGTAAACCCTAGTTGTTCCAGGGGGGTGCTAGGGGTTCTGTCATGCCCATTTCAAATTTAAAATAAATTTAAACATGATGCACATGTTCAACCAATCCTAATGCATGACTAACACAGGGATGTGACAACTCACCCCTACTCAAAAGAATCTCATCCCGAGATTTAGGATCCTCCGGGAAGAAGGTGGGGTACTCGAGTCGAAGACGATCCTCCCTTTCCCAAGTGGCTTCCTTTTCGGAATGGTGTGACCATTGAACCTTGAGGAACTTGATATTATGGCGTCAAGTGGTACGCTTGGCTTGATCAAGGATACGAACAGGATATTCCCGATATGAGAGGTTATCTTGTAGATCAAGCGTTTCTTGGTCCACTCCATAGATAGGATCCGCGAAGCAACGCCTGAGTTGAGAAATGTGGAAGACATCATGAACTCTGGAAAGATGCGAAGGTAGTTCCAATTAGTAGGCTACTTCTCCTTGTTTGGCAAGAATGCGAAAGGGTCCAATGTAACGAGGAGCTAATTTGCCTTTGATACCGAAATGATGGGTTCCCTTTAACGGAGTAACCCGAAGGTAAGCCTTATCGCCGACTTCATAAGTCATGAGCTTATGTTTATGGTCATATTGGCTCTTTTGACGAGATTGGGCTGTTTTCAATTTCTCACGAATAACGCGAACCTGCTCTTCTGCTTCCTGAATCATATCCGGGCCAAAGAGTTGTCTTTCCCTGGTTTCTGACCAGTTAAGAGGCGTTCGACATTTTGATCCATAGAGAACTTCGAAAGGAGCTTTGCCCAAACTAGCTTGATAACTATTGTTATAAGCAAACTCCGCGAATGGAAGGCATTTCTCCCAACCATTCTGAATGAGATGACAGAAGCTCGGAGCATATCTTCCAGAATTTGATTGACTCGCTCTACTTGACCACTTGATTAAGGATGGAAGGAGGTGCTAAAAGAGAGACGAGTTCCCATAGCATTTTGGAAACTTTCCCAAAATCGAGAGGTGAAGAGACTCCCACGGTCTGAGTTAATTTCCAATGGGACACCATGAAGAGACACTATTCGGGAGATGTATAAATCAGCTAGCTGGCTAGCGGTGATACTCTCACGAACAGGTAGGAAATGGGCTACTTTGGAAAGACGGTCGATCATGACGAAGATGGCATTATTCCCTCTCTTGGTCCTCGGAAACCCAGTGATGAAATCCATACTGATTTTATCCCATTTCCACTCAGGAATAGCCAAAGGTTGAAAGGTGCCAGCAGGCCATTGATGCTCTGCTTTAACACGACGACAAATGTCGCAATTAGCAATGTATTGACAGAATTCTCTCTTCATCCTAGTCCACCAAAACCTCTGGCGTAGGTCTTGATACATGTTAGTACTATCGGGATGAATGGTGAGAGGGGATTCATGAGCTTCCTTAAGGATCAGCCGCCTCAGGTTTCGTGCCTTGGGTACCACTAAGCGGTTTCCAAAGTATACGACACCTTGATCATCAATGGAGAAACAATTCGTGACTCGTTTCTTAATGTTTCTCCTAATACGGGAGATTCCCGGATCTACCTTCTGTGGCTTGTTGATCTGATCCGTAAGGGTAGGTTTCGCTACCAGGGTGGATAGGAATCCTCGAGGAACAATGTGAAGATTGAGCTTACGAAATTCCTCATGGAGAAGTGGTTGACTTTGTTGTAACATCAGTTTGTTACAATAAGATTTACGACTTAGCACATCAGCCATGACATTGGCTTTGCCCGGGGTGTAAGTTATTCCTAAGTCGTAATCCGAGATCAACTCGACCCAACGTCTTTGCCTGAGATTCAAATCTGGTTGGGTGAAGATATATTTCAAACTTTGGTGGTCGGTGAAGATCTCGCAATGATTATCGAGGAGGTAATGTCGCCAAGTTTTAAGTGCATGGACTACAGCTGCAAGCTCTAGATCATGTGTGGGATAATTTTCCTCATGTGGGTGTAATTGCCGTGAAGCATAGGCAATTACCTGACGATCTTGCATGAGTATGCAACCTAGTCCTTGTCGCGAGGCGTCGCAATAGATAATAAAGTCCTTGGAGAAATCTGGTGGTACCAGTACTGGAGCAGATGTCAGGCGTCTTTTCAGTTCCTGAAAGCTGAACTCACACTGTGGGGTCCACTCGAACTTTTTATCTTTCTTGAGGAGTTCTGTTAGAGGTTTAGCAACCTTGGAGAAATTCTCGACGAAGCCGCGGCAATAGCACGCTAAGCCAAGGAAGCTCCGAACTTGCTTGACCGTCTCAGGTGGAGTCCAATCAAGGACGGCTTGAACTCGCTCGGGATTGATAGCAATACCCTTACCAGAGATTACATGGCCTATATAGGTCACTTCTGGCAACCAAAATTCACACTTGGAGAATTTGGCATAAAGGCGATGCTCTCGAAGTTTCGTCAACACCAGCCTTAGATGTTTGGCATGTTCCTCTTCATTCTTGGAGTAGATGAGTATGTCATCGAGGTAAACTACGACGAATTTATCCAAATACTCCATGAAGACCGAGTTCATTAACCGAGAGAAGGTGGCTGGGGCATTGGTTAAACCGAAGGACATAATAGTGTACTCGTATTGGCCATAGCGAGTAACAAAGGCCGTTTTGGGAATGTCCCCATTTCTGATTTTGATTTGATGGTAGCCCAATCTCGAATCCATCTTGGAAAAGACTGAGGATCCAGCGACCTGATCATACAGATCGTTGATCCTGGGAAGCGGATACTTGTTCTTGATGGTGATCAAGTTGACAGGTCGGTAATCTACAACCATCCGATCCGTTCCATCCTTCTTCTTGACAAAGAGGACGGTGCAAGCCCAAGGAGAGGAACTAGGATGGATGAAACCCTTTTTCAAGGACTCATCGAGTTGGTTCTTAAGCTCGGCTAGTTCTAACGGTGCCATCTTATAGGGTCTTCTAGAAATTGGAACGGTTCCTAGAACAAGGTCTATCACAAACTCGACATCCCTGTCAGGTGGGACAGCTGGCAGTTCTTCTGGAAAGACATCCGGAAAGTCTCGGACTACCGGAATATCCTCAAGGTCTAGAAGGGGGTTGGCATTTAGGGAGTAAAGCTGGCGCTTGGCCACTCAAGTTAAGACATTGACTGTCTTGCCCGATGGGTGAGTAAGTTGAATGGTTCTAGTGGCACAATCAATCTTAGCATAATGAGATGACATCCAGTCCATACCCAAGATGATGTTAATGTCCGAGGACTTAAGAGCTTTTAAGGATGCAAGGAAGACAAGTCTATCAACAAGAATTTCGTTCCCATGGCTTACTCTAGAAGTTTGCCATTTGGAACCCGGAGTTTGAATTACCATTGAAGTGGGCATGTCACAGAATGTCGTGTTATGCAATCGAGCCTAGCTCTCGGATATGAATGAATGAGATGCTCCAGTATCGAAAAGAACAGATGCCGGATGGCAATTAACAAGGAGCGTACCAAGGACGATGTTAGGATCCTCATGAGCCTCCTCGGCTGAAACATAGTTGACATGGCCACGTGCAGTGGTGACCGGCTTGGCGTAGAATGTCTTTCCCGCTGGCTTACCACAGCCAACGGACTTTCTAGACTGATTGGGGTTATTGTTCTGGGGACACTCTCGACTATAGTGACCCGGCTCTCCACACTTGAAACATGTCACAACATTGGGGCGTGGAGTAGCATTAGCAGCGGGGCCACCATAGGGCTTGGGCGGTGCAAACTGCTGGTTGGGGCGAGGCGCCTCAAAGGATGGCCTCGGAATGAACCTGGGTGGCAGTGTCGTGCTTGGAATCCACACCCGGCGCTTCTAAGATCCAGAGCGGGATGAAGAGCCAAGATCACGAGAGTGCTTGCGTGAAGCGTCATAGTCAGACTGGCCTGTCTCAGCACTGATGGCTTTATTGACCAACTTCTGAAAGGAGGTGCACTCGTGCAGACGAAGATCACGGTGAAGCTCAGGGCTAAGTCCCTTGTGGAACCTTGCCTCCTTCTTAGCGTCGATGGATACCTCTTCCGGAGCATATCGTGCCAGATTCCCAAATTCACGGCTATATGCATCCACAGTCAGTCTTCCTTGGGTGAAATTGCAGAACTCTTCCCTCTTGCGATCTATGAGACCTTCCGGAATGTGATGCTCACGGAAAGCCTCACTGAATTCAGCCCCAGTAGTGATTTGGCCGACCGGGCGCATAGCTTCGAAATTTTCCCACCAAAGGCTAGCAGGGCCTTCGAGGTGATAGGCAGCATAAGTAAACTTATCATCTTCGACTACGTTGGCAGAACGTAGCTTGTGGGTGATGCTGCGAAGCCAGTCATCCGCGTCGAGGGGCTCGACGGAATGATTAAACTTTGGTGGGTACAACTTGATGAAGTCATTGATTGACACCAAGTCATTTCGCTGATGGCGTGCAGTGTTCTGCTCAATCCACTCCAGCAAGCGGTTAGTCTCACACTTGTTTCTTTCCGCCTCCAGCATCACTTCGGCTAGAGAAGTCGGGTGAGGCAGATTTTCACCCCTAACGGCACTGGCTTCCCCCTGCTTCGGGGCAGCAGGGCTGCTGCAGGTGTTGACCATCCTAGGAGAAAACAAGACAACGACTTAGATAAGGATGGCACAAACTTAGCAAGGAAGTGCATAATGTAATGGATAACACGGAATGCAGAGATGTTCATCCGTATGTCATGGTAATATAGAACTGCCATATAGATACCAACGGTCATACACACCATACATAGTTTAGTACAAGCCCAGGTTACAGTACAACTATGATGAAAGACGTTACATCTCATCGGAGGCATTCCAAGCTCCTTGACATTATTTTTCTACACCTCTGGAATTGATTACACACAAAGTCATATTCCACAAGTCACGCAGGACAGTGGAGATACAACTATTACAATACTAGTGATACTACTACTAACTCGGACAGCTCCGTAGTAGTCCTCATAGAAGTCACCTCCATAGCCTGGAAGTTCAACGTGATCATCCGGGAACAGACGGTCCTGAGGAGCTTGTGGACCAAAGGGGCTAGGATGAGGTCTTGGACCAACAAAGGGTGGCCTGCAGGGACCACGGGGTGGGGTGATGCCTCCCACATCACGCCAATCCACCATGTCTGGCAGAGCAGATCTCACAGGATACAGATCCCTTGTATCCATACATCCAGCTTGCACCGCAGGTGCAAACCGAGTCAAAGTGGCCCAATGATCAGCACGGGTGTTGAAAAGCTGCAGTCTCAAGGCCCGATTCTCTCGGTCCTTATCCTCGAGCATCTCGGCAGTGGTGCGAGTTAGTGAGTCCTCACGTGTAGGGTCAGCATAGATAGCCTGGAGATACGCTTGCGCTCCCGGGAGTGAAGCTGACAAATAATGGAAGTCGGTGTTCTGAAGCAGGCCAGTCCGGACTCGCGTGATGGGCATAATGGAATAGGCAGCATCCTGCACACCCATCTCAACAGTAACCCCGAGTCCATAGGAACAGTGGAGGGGCTCGGTAGATCCAGGATAAGAAGGAAATATCTTGACGGTGCAGAAATATTGGCTTTGATTAAAGTCTCGGAATTGCTCTTCGACAGTGTATTCGGGATACCAATGGTAACCCGTCTCGATCATTACCCGGACTAACATAGCAGTATTACCGGGCACATCGAGGCACCGGGTCAGGCGAACCACTTGGTTTTGAGCATGAGTGGCCATCTAAAAGCACAGCCACAATGCAAAGACATTAGAATTTCTAGGGAAAATTGGACAGCATAACAGTTGTAAATTCCCAGAAAAAGATTTGAGACATCCACAACAGTTTGCAATCCCACTCAACAACATCATATCAAGGTTCTGATTCAACTGGCAACATACTAAAAGTAGCAGAAACTATACTGAGGCTTGTAACAACAATCGTATAAGCTACTACGGATTAGTAACATGTAAACCTTACATAAGAAGAGAGCCTAGTCCTTAACCCACGTTGAATGAGAAGAGAATGACTCAGATCAGAGGGCATAAGGTAAAGGAGTAAAAGAGCCTGACGTTCCCTCCCACAATCAATTCCCCTACATATAACTAAAGCATTTCTAGACTCGACATCGACCAGTTTGGCTCAACGAACCTACAGGCAGTCCGGCTCTGATGCCAACGCTGTCAGGACCCCGATTCCAAGTCACATCGATCTAGCCGAGAACACCTCATATCGCATTGCGGCCTCACGCATGGTATCCCCACGGGTGTCGCCTTACCATGGCCCGGGACCGTTTGCGCCTTTTGGCTCACGTATATGATAGTGTCGCTGGCATCCATATGACAGAGAACACGGGCCGACATGGCTAGTCGTGAATCCAAAGCGGCACAGACCTATGGAGACAGGCATACGTGAATCATATCAATCATGTCGGTCATTAGCGTGTGAATCCGGGTTGTAGCACTGGGCTAATAGGACTCCGGGGAACCCGGGCTGTAGCAGGCTAGGCAGGACTCCGGATGTCACCGCGTGACATTTCCCCGAAGGGACAGACATAGGAACGAAGTGAAACACATGCCGGCTAGTCAAGTGTCCTCACCAGTAGTGCTGGGCTAGTAGGACTCCGGTGAACCGGGCTGTAGCGGACTACTATGGCTCGAGGAAAACTAGACTACATTTCCCCATAAGAAAGGCTGCCAAGGATAAACAACTAGATAGTCGGATCCCACTCATACCAAGCATTTCAATCATACACACAATATGCCCGATATGAGTACATACAACATGGCATCACAACAAAACTCTACAACTCAAGTACTTTATTTCAAAAGGCTCTGATGAGCCATACATAACATATTCATACAGGTAGGGGTCACACGACCCGACACTCAAGTCATAAAATCAAACAAGCACATGCGGAAGCAACTAGTCTGAGTACAGACACTAGAAAGAAAGAAGGCTTCTCGAAGCATGTCTATCTACATAGGGCCCTCCGTGGCCAGGATCACCACCTGGGTGGCTAGTGACTCGTCGACATCAAGGTCTACGTAGAACCCATCGGAGGGGGCAGTGTTGTCGTCTGAAAACAGTAATTAAGCAAACATGAGTACAAAGGTACTCAGCAAGTCTTACATCAGAACCTACTATACATGCTCATTCCCAAGAAGGTGGTGGAGTTATTGCAGCAAGCCAGCTTCGACTCTTGGCTAAGCTATCCTACGAGACTCCACTAGTAAAATAGTTTTCGCACACGAGTCCACTACTCACTAACACAATACTCCACCAGGGATCCTCCCTCGTCATCCTACGAGAGGGCCATCCTCTTGAGTCTTTTAGTAGTATCCATTAACTTGTATATGAACTGTATAGGCAACCAAGTAGTCCTTTACCACGGATGCGGCTATTCGAATAGTTTTATACCCTGCAGGGGTGTACTTCTTCATACATGCTCTCACCACTTACCGCCGTTTACACGACATGTACCCGGCAACCTTCAAGCGGAAGCCCAACGAGGGTGTCGGCCACGGCCTACCTAAACACTCAAGTCTCTAGTCTAGGTTTATCGCCTATCCAGGTTCCATCCGCAGGGAGTCCGGCCGAGGTTTCCACATACGGCCGCGAACGATGTGAACAGGGTTCCCGAGACACCAAACGGGTGACTCGGTACACCGTGCCACGGTGTATCTACCGCAACATAGCCCACCCCTAGGGTCAGTGCTACGCACGGCCACCAACACATAACCTACAAACACCAGAAACTATTTGCAACTCCTGGACAGAGTACTAGGGTGATTAAGAAGCCGAGAGGGTCCATTGGTTTCAGGCCCAATGTATGGTAGTAACTGAATCTTAAATCACACATACAGATCTCAGTTCTTAGGGATGACCTCAATGAAACAACCCACCATGTACTCCTACATGGCCTCTCATCGATAGCTTTACCAAAGCATGTTCAACACATCCCTCACATTACCAACATAATCATTTCACTCTAGTCCATCACCCAGATGAATCAGACCTGACACAACTCTAAGCATAGCAGGCATTGCAAGGTAGGAATCCCATACATGGCTCAATCAACTCCTACACATGCCAGTGGGTTTCATCTAGTTACTATGGCAATGACAGGTCATGCAGAGGATAAGGGTTCAACTACCGTAGCACACAGCAGTTTGAATCGTGTTGTCTTAATGCAGTAAACAAGAGCAGAAGCGAGAACATGGGTTTGTATCAGAATGATCAATGGGTTGCTTGCCTGATGTAGTGGTAGTAGGGTACTGCCCTTCAGACGGATACTCAGGGTTATCCTCGGAGGCAGAACCTATCACGAAAGACACACCGAAACATAATCAACACATGACAATATGCAACAATATGATGCATGATATGACATGGCAAAATGAATGTGTCTTGGCCTAATGCAAGCTAAAACAGAAAGGAATGAACTCATTTGAATCAAAGATTCAAATGTTAGTTCATTTAACATAGCCTTATTAGTGCATTATCTTAATATGCTTAAACAGCAAAGTGAACTTGTTTTGTCATGCATGAAACAATTACAGATGGATAGATTGAATTTTTCTAATCATTTTTCATATATAATTTGTTTGATTTGGAGCTAAGGTTGATTTTCTATGATTTTTAGAAGTTTTGGCTATTTTCTGGAATTTCCTATTAAAGAGTAAATCCAGAAAAGGATTTACTGCGTCAGCCTTGTGTCAGAGTGACGTCAGGGGTCAACAGGCCGGTCCTGGTGAAACCTGACAAGTGGGACCCGTGTGTCAGTAGTTAATTAACTAACTAATTTTTGAATAGTGCTGATCTAAGTTAATTAGCTGGGCGGTCCCACGTGTCAGAGACTCAGGGGAGGTCAACCTGGACCCACACAGGGTCAAACAGGGGCAAACTTGCCGGCGTTTAGCCGCCGGCGAAGCCAGACGCTGTGGAGCAGCGTGGGTTTTGCACTCCGACGACCAAAAGGACGGCGGAGACCATCTACGTGATGCGGGGAGTGAGCCGCGTTGAGTGGTGCCAGTGGGTGGAGCTGGGGTGGCCGGAAACGCCGGCGGCGACGAGTGTTGCGGCTGCTGGAGTTCGGGCGAGGTCGAACTAGTCGCTAACAGGCACGGCGAGGGGCATGCGGTGGTGCTACGGGCTCCTCCGAGTGCGTTAAAGACGATGGCGTGCTCGGTTGCGACCCAACGTGGTTGTGGCCACGACGGCGACATGCGGTGGCGGCGACGAGCTTCGGCTGCGGTGGTTAGTAAGGCTAGAGGAGGAAATAGATGGCGGGGAGCGAGGGGTTCGGTAGAGGAGCTCACGGCGGTTGCAGAATGCGTCTCAGCGGGCTCGGGGGAGGTCGGATGACGTTGGGGCGGTGCCAGCGATCTCGGTTGCTCAAGGCAGAAGACGACTGCTCTGATGACGTTTGGGGGTGTCCGGGGTGGCGTGGCTCGGCGGAGAGGACGAGGGCGACGAGGCGGGGCTTTTGGACAGGTCAGTGAGGCGAGGGGAGCACGGTGGTCACGGTGGCGGCGAACGGCGGCGACGGCTTCGCCCTGCTTCGGGAGAGAGAGCAAGAGAGGCGAGACAGGGGGAGAGTGGAGCGGTCGAGGGGTGCAGGGGGTCTGCCTGGCACTCGTAGACAGCGTCTGGGCGTCGGCAGAAGCAGGAGGTGGCCGGCGTGTGGCTGCGGGCGCCGGCCACGCGCCTCTCGTCCTCCTGGCGAGAGGAGGAGGATGACTGGCGCGAGCCAGTGGACTGGGCTGAGCTGGGCCAGGCCAGGGCGACAGGTAAGTCTCTGTGCTCTCTCTCTCTCTTTTTCTGTTTTTCATTTATTCTATTATTTCTGTAACTTCCGGGCTTTATTAAAAATGCTAGGGCATTTCCAAAAATCATAAAATTAATCATGGCTATTGCTTTTAATATATCCAACAGCAAACATTTAGTTTATAATTATTTGAGCATTTAAAATATTTTATAGCATTTAAATGCCCAAATGCAAATACTATACGAATTAATCCAATGACCTTAAGATGTCCTAGAAAAATGTGCACCATTTTTGTCAAAGGTTTTAACCCAAAACAAAAAGGGTGGGGTTTTTAGAAGGGCATTTCAGGTTCATTGAAAAAGTTTTTAGTAAACCCTAGTTGTTCCAGGGGGGTGCTGGGGGTTCTGTCATCCCCATTTCAAATTTCAAATAAATTTAAACATGATGCACATTTCAACCAATCCTAATGCATGACTAACACAGGGATATGACAATCTCCACAAGTACAACCTGCCATGTGCACTTGCATTCCGAAAGCAAATCACTTATATGCACATCTTCAGGGGGAGCCTTTGCCACTTATGAAGACAATACCTAAATCCTTTACATTTCACATACTTTTATCCCCGTTGAAAACTTCAACCAGTTTGTCATCAATCACCAAAAAGGGGGAGATTGTAAGTGCATCTAGTGCCACCCCTAGTTGGTTTTGGAGTATTGACGACAAACCTGGTTGAGGGACTAATGTGTTTGTGAGAATTGCAGGATAACACTGGTAGAAGTCCCTCATTGATTCGGTTTTCCTACCAGAGATGACCCCTAAAAATGTATGAAGACATTGAAGTCAAAGGTGGTATGTGAAGACATTCACATTGAAGACTATGACAACAGAACACATTGTGTGAAGACTATGGAGCGTGAATACTTATTTGTTTCGTCGTTCTTTTTCTTCTTTGTTGAGTCGTAGGAACCACCGTACTGTTAAGTGGGGTCCAAGAGAACCATTCAAAATGACTGAAGTGATGCTTAACCAAAATCCTATGTCTTCGAGCGAAGAAAATGAGAGCAAATATTATCCAGAGTTGGATAAGTCAGCTTTGCTTGTAGCCCAAGTAAAGTTGCCGTGTGTGTTTAAAATCTGACTGTTGGAACACGTGTCAGTTCCTTAGTGACCCAGGGTCATTTCGGACAAATCAGGTCGGGTTGCCTAGTGGCTATAAATAGCCCACCCCCTACAACCATAAACGGTTGGCTGCTCAGAGTTAGTGTACGGCTTTGGTTGTTTGAGAGCAACCCACCTCGAAGCCTTTGAGAGAGAATTCCTTGTGAGGATAAAGCCCTAACCACCCAGAGCCAAAGAGTGTTAGGAATCACTGAAGTCTTCCTGTCTGTGTGATCTGAAGACTTATTACACTTGAGGACTGTGAATCCTCCAGCCGGTTAGGCGTCGCGTTCTGAGCATCCAAGAGTCATTGTGGATCGCCGGTGAACGAAGTCTGTGGAGGTTTGGGAGTCTACCTTGAAGACTTACCAGAGTGATTGGGCGAGGACTGGGTGTCCTTAGCTCAAGGGGAATAAGGTGAAGACGTGGTCTTCTGAGTTGAATCTCAGCCTCCCTAACCAGATGTACAGTTGTCACAGGAACTGGAACTGGTCCAACAAATCATTGTCTTCAACGAGAAGCTGGCCCTGGTGAAGTCATTGCATTATCTTTAGTCTTCACGGAGTAACTGATTGTTCTGATTGGCTTCACACTATCTTCCTACCTGATCTATACTGCCTAGCTGCTATTAGTCATTGTGCTTTTACTTCATTGAATACTTGACTATGGCTTGCTTAGTGTAGTCTACCTTCCGCTGCATGGTAATAGGTTTATTTCTATCATTTGTCTTCGAAGCTTCCATGTTTTGAAGACTTTCATAAAAATCGCCTATTCACCCCCCTCTAGTCGATCACTAGCATTTTCAGCGTCAACTCTGTTTTTTAGGGGGCGCGTCAACTTAGTAAGGCCAGAAGTGTGTGGCAGAGAACTTATAGCCCATTTTTGATTTGTAAGAATGTGTAGCCCATTTTTGAATTCTAATGGAATTTACTACAGCCCATTTCAACCAACCATTCAAAACAGAATTCAATAAAATTTCCCACATTTTGATGGGATCCGAAATATTTTTATCCCGAAATTTCTAGTTACATTAAATACAATTTCAATATAAATTTATATTACATAAAAATCCAATGAAACATTGCGCTCGCAACAATTAATGAAATTAAAATTTTCAATATCCAAAAATAATATTTTATAAAGTAATCACGTGTCTGGTGCATTTTTTTATAGTTACTGCCTAGTTTTTATAATTACTGTCGGGTGGTAGGTGCGACATATGCCAACGGGTGGCTTATCATTGTGGGAGCCAGTAAAACATCACCGGTGCCTGGAAACGGGATGAGGCGAAGACATGCACGCCGGCGAATCTTACCCAGCTTCGGGGCTCTCCGCGGAGATAACACCCCTACTGCTGCTCTGCGGGGTCTCCGCATGATCACTAGATGAACAAGTAGCTACACGATGCTCCTAGAGCTGTTTTGCGAGAGGAGAAAGAAGGGCACGGCTTGCTTGCTTCTTCTCCTTGTGTGGTGTCTAGAACTAGCTGGGATCAACCCTTTGCATGGTGCCCCGGGGGGTTTATATAGGCCTACCCCCCGGGGGTACAATGGTAATCCGGCTGGGCGTGGGGCCCAGCCGTCTGTGACTACGCTCGCCGGCTTCTGCGCTGGCTGCTGGGGCCCGCCGACTGGTGGGTCCCGTCGGCTGCCGGCCCCTTGGTCGACAGGCAGGCCCCACTGTCTAGGACCTTGTCGACGGCTGGTTACTGTTGCTTAATCTTGGTGACGTGGGCTTCGTCGAGGCAGGCGTGGCTACAGTGCCGCCGTCCGACGGGCGATTGTTGTAGCCTCACCGCGTCTTGTCCCCTTAATGGGGCGTTTCCTTCGAGGGAGACGGCAAGCCGGCTGCGGGGAGCCGGCTTTGTCTTGGGCCGACTGGGGGATGCATGGCCACCTTCGGGTGTCTCTCTGCCCGAAGGGGCCCACCGCCCGTGGGCCATACTGGTAGTCCATCGTGGATGACATCAGGGTCATCATGGCAACAGTGCTGTGCCGGACGGGTCATGGCCACCCGTACGGTGCGTTGTGCCGGTCGTGCTCCGGGATTCGGGGGTGGCAGGCTTCACTGTAGCCACGCCCCGTCACATCGCCGTTAGGTGGATGCAAACTTTGAGGTTACGCTCTCGACCACTTAGTGGGAGCCGGCTTCTTGAAGTCGGCCTTCTCGCGGCCGGCTTTTCGAAGTCGGCCCTCCCGTGGCTTTCTTCGCGAGGGCTAAAGTCGGGCCGCCTTCCGATAGCCGGCCTGGGAGACAGCCAGCAAGGGGAAGGTGGCCCCACGTCTTGGATTCTTGAGAGCCGGACGGGCTCGTAATTTTTTCAGAAGGGCCAGGGGAAGCCGGCTAGGCTACCCATGGCTATTTACTCCGACAGTAGTCCCCGAAACTGATCGAGCTTCGAGGCGGACAGAGGGACGAGAAGCTTGGTCAGCTTCCTACCCTGAGGAGCCGGCTTTGCTGGTGTATGCCGATTTCGGAGAGCTCCGTGTCTTGCAGGTGGGAACGTGGTCGACCCGCGAGCTGACTGCGGGCCCTCCCGCGGGCCATGTGGCAGTGAAACCCTGCCAGTGCACGCGCGCGACGAGCCCCCACCGCAGGCCCGGGCCCGCCACTCGTAGGCCTCGGCCCGAGCGCTGATCTTTTGCGGCCCATGCGGACCGCTCGCCTTCCCGTGCCGATTTTATTACGCCATTAGGGCGCAATAATCGCGGGACGTGGGGGAGTGGGCACAGTCGATCACCACGTTCCCCCACGCCACGCCTCCTTGGCTCTGCCACGCGAGCCTATAAGTAGGGGGAGGACGGGGAGAGACAGAGGTTAGCACGCTCTCCCTCACTCCGCCCCTCCTCGTCTTCCTTCTTCTTCTTGCTGCCGCCATAGCCTCCCATCGCAGCGCCGCTGCGCCGCCACATCGTCTTGCTCCCATGGCGCTGTCAAGTTCGTGGGACGGCTCCAATGTCCATGAGGACCACGTTGAGCTCCTCTACCAGACGCGGCGCCTGCCCGATGCCAACTTCGTGCGGGTCTGCCTGGTGCCGGAGAGGGAGATTTCGCCGGCACCGGAGGAAGGCGAGCGGGTTGTCTTCCGCTCGCACTTCCTGCGCGGCTTTGGCCTTCCGGCGAGCAGGTTCCTCCATTCCTTCCTCGAATTCTACAACCTTCAGCCGCATCACCTCACACCCAACGCGGTGATGCTGCTGTCGGCCTTCATCTCTCTCTGCGAAGGTTTCTTGGGGGTGCTCCCCACGCTTGAGTTCTGGGGGGAATTCTTCCAGAGCAAACTCGGCACCGTCGTCGGGGGCGTGCCCGCCCCCTGCGGGGCCTACATCGCCATGAGGCGGTCGGGCGAGAACAACCCGTTCCCGCCCATCCCGCTGATCCAGTCGGTGAAGATCTGGCAGAAGTCGTACTTCTATGTGAAGAACATCGCCCAGCAAGGCGACCACGTCAACCTGCCGGCTTACGTAGCCGGCCCGCCGGCTGGGAGGCAACCCTCATGGAGCTTCCGGACTAGGTCATTGTCTCAGGCCGGGAACGCAGCCGTCTCCCGGCTTCGGGTGATGATCCAGTCGGAAGGCCTGACCGGAGCCGACTTGGTAGCCGCCTTCGTGGAGCGCCGGGTACTTCCTCTCCAAAGCCAGCCCCATATGATGTGTCAGATGAGCGGTCGCTTCGACCCAAGCCGGCTAAGCACTAGGGAGATGCCTCATTCGGAGGTGTCGTACATGGTGAATTATATCTCCAACTGTAAGCTCGCCGAGGACTGGCGATATGGCAAGGCACCGTATTCTCGCGCCAACCCTCCGCCCGTGGTAATTTTTTCCTTTCTTTTTTTGTTGGTAGCCGGCCTCATGACAGCCGGCTTCTGATTAGTCGGTTCTCCCTTAGCAGAACCCTCTCCTTCCGCCGACGACCGGGGCCACAGGGATAGAGCGCCAGTACGTCCCCGACCGCATGGTGGACGACGCTGACGACCTGGACTTGGGAGCGGCCGCCATGGAAGACGCCATCGTGGGGGACAACGACGAGCCCGGAGGCATGGGGCTCACTGCCGGCTTCGAGGACTGGCCGGATGATGCCGAGGTCGAAGTCGCCCCGCGCCGCCAGCCGGCGCCTGATCATCAAGGCGCGGGCTCGTCCGCCGCGCCGGCTGTTAGCGGCGGCGCCCAGAAGCGCCGGGCCGCGTCGATCCTCTTCGGCAGCCGGCCGAAGAAGTCCAAGGCTTCCACCGCGGCGACCAAGCGAGATGAGGCGGCCGCGAAGGCGGCCCGCTTCCGCAAGGCGGTGAAGCAGCTGCAAGCGATCTCAGCTTAAGTCATCGAATGCTTGGACGCATACTTTTCATTGTTCTCTTCAATTGAACACTATTCTAAACCTTTCCTTGCTCGCCGGACAGGGCGCCGCTTTCCCCTGAGCGGGGTCCGGTGTGGGGACCCCGACTCATAAGTCGTGATCACCGAATGCACGGGTACAGTGATCCCAAAGATCAATGCTCACTGAACACACAGAAGCTGAATAACAAGAGTCTTACATCCATACATACCGTCTTACACAAATTAAGACTATTATTGGTCAAGTCTTACATAGATAAAGCCTTAAGGGCTGAACATCAAATGAAACATAAGTAGCGGAAATCTTCGTTGTTAAGTAGAACCCATGCCATTTGCCTTAACCATACAGGCATTCTGACTGGGAAACGTCCTAGTTCGCATGTTCGTCTTCAAAGAATTCTTCTTCGAACTCCTGTTCTTCCATGCCTGGCCAATTAAATAACCAGTGGCAAGCCAATGAGTACTTTGAATGTACTCGCAAGCAACCCATGTTTTGGTTCAAGGTACAACAATGCATGACATAGGTAAATTTTGCGGAAAGCTAGTTTTCGAGTGCAATGACATGTTCAACAACTTGTAAGACATGCATCAGGAGAATTCAAGTAACCATAAGGACAGGTTACATATATCAACATAAATGGAGTGGGCACCAACCCAGCTCAAACATGTCAAGTCCTTTAACTTGACATGAGTAGTGGCATCAACATAAGAGAGTGGGCACCAACCCAACTCGATCATGTCAAGTCCTCTGACTTGACCCCAGTAACTCTTCCCACACACACTGGTTTGTAAACAAGTGGACGTAGTTTAAGCAGCACCGCCCAACTGTCCTTGACCGTGGACACGGCTATTCGAATAGTTTTACACTCTGCAGAGGTTGCACACTTTACCCACTAGATCCGGGGAACTTCCGTGTCATCCATGACCCGCGGTACCTCAAGTACCCGGGGTAAGCACCCGATCACTATCTTTCCCTAGACGACACTAACATGGAGTCCACTCGATTGGTAGTAATCCCCGTGCCCAACATTTCACAACTTAAAATTGTGGAGCCTCGCTCCTATATTCATCACATACCACCAGCACGGGGTACCAACGGTGTGTCCGGTGCCCCATAAAAATGTTCTTGGCCGCCCTACCTGGCACGACCCCGTCCCGAGAGAGAGCACCAACTCTCCCCCGTCACTAGTAATGCGGGCTCCAAGCTAGTATCAGCCTAAGTAATCAATAATGCCCTATCCCATATAAGGGTAGAGTGGTTGCGCATGTAATGTTGGGACAGTCGACAAATCTTAAATCTAATCCGTTTTCGAAAACAACACACACACTTGCCTCGGTACACCACTTCGTCATCAAGTGGTTACCCAACTCATCATCTCCCTCGGGCATAAGTGGCACCCGACGGGGTTTTCGGAAAGTCCTTTGAAAATACTTTGTCTCCATTACCATGCATATACCCGTCCCTTTTGCGTAGCACTACTTAGCATCCTATCTATTCCCACCGGCATAACCCTCCTAAGGAGGTAGGGTCATGCACAATGCAAGTATCAACAAGGAGGGAATGAACGCAACCCATCAAGTGGCTACCCTCTCATCAAGATTCCGATGCAACAATAATAAAGATCTATAGAAATGCATAAAAAGGGTTTCATAGACATGGTCAAAGGGTTGCTTGCCTGGTTCAACAAGGTCTTCTGGGTCTTCAAAGTCTTCTGGTCCAACTCCTTCGTCAGCAACGCAATCTATCGTCGCAAAATAATAACGAGAAAATAAGGCAATAATAAAACAGCAAAACCAATGTGCTCAGAAAAATGTCAACTTATTTTTATAAAATACTAGGTGGAAATCTAAGAAGGGGAAAATTCCTAGTTTTGGATTTGGTGCAACGGAATGGGACAAATGGATTTACAAAGGCATATTTAAATGCTCAAAATCTCATTTAAATATTTATAGTGAAGAAAAGTTTGTTGGATTTGAATGAAAGTTGCACCATTAAATAGGTTGCAATATTTTGGGAATTAAGAAATTGGAATTAATTCATTTGGACATATATTCTATCCTGTGGAATTTTTGCAAGATTCAGAAAAAAAAGAAAAAGGGAAACAGCACTGTGCAACTGGGCCAGAAGGGCCACAGTGCAGCAGGCCCAGAGGGGAAATCAGCCCATGCAGGGCGGCCACGTCGAAGGCGTAAAGGCAAAGTACGCCTTCAGCCGACGCAGCGAACCGGTGCGCACGCGTGTGCATTTGAACCTGACGGCTGGGGCCCACCCGTAAGTATGTGAGGCTGACTGACGGGCCCCACGGCCGTCGTCATCAACCCTAGGCCAGAGGGGATGGCGAGCTCACCGGCGACGGCGTAGGACACGGCGAGGTCGGGTGAGGGCACGGCTGGACTCAGCGTTGCGTCGCCGATCGGGTGGAGGTGGCGGGCGTCACCGGAGCTACCTGGTTCGCCGGCGACGAGGTCTCGCGGCGGAGGAGCTTCGGGTGTCGACGGCTCCGGCCGTTTCCGGCTGCAAACGAGGCGGGGAAGAGAGGGGAAACGAGCAGTGGGATGCAAGGGTTCCAAATCGAGGCAAAGGAGGAGCGGGGGAGGCCTATACCTCGCGAACTCCGGCGAGCCGAAGCGGCGGAGCTCGAGCTCGATCCCGAGCTCGGGCGGCTCTGGAAAGGAACTGGGGTGCAGGGGGAGGTTTTGGTGGTGCAGAGAGCGAGTGGTCAGGAGAGAAGGGCTTGGGAAGGCCTTTATATAGGCGAACGTCGAGGTCTCGGAGACCCATGCGCCGGCGAGCTCGCGCTCGTCGCTACAGGGCTCGGGGGAAGCAGGCGTGGTGTCTGGGGTGTTCATAGGGGTGGTCTACGCCCAGAGGGAGGGAGAGAAGGAGCGGGGAAGCGTCAGGGCAGCGCGCGTGTGAGCCGTGCCATTGGCATGCTCGGGCGGCCCTTGTTCGCTAGCGCAGAGGCGTGGGGAGGAGGAGAGAGGAGGGGCCCGACCGCGTAGCGTGCTGCGGACGCCGAGGCGCATCAGCAGGCGCGCGGGGGAGGTCCGAGGTGGCTGGAAGGGGGCGGCTACTGTGCGGGAGCGCACTGTAGCGCGCTCCAGAGTGCCCAAATGGCCGGCATGGCCATTCTTTATGCATGGTGAGCGCGTCCATTGGTGTCTAGCAGGTCTAGGGGGGAGTAAAGAAGAGGAGAGGGGCATTGGATGCCCTGGAGAGCCAGTAGGAGAGGAGAGAGGGTGAGGGACAGAGAGAAAGTGGCTGTCCAGAGAGGGAGAGAGAGGTTTTCATCCCCCCAACAATTGAGTTTGGGCTAGGAAAACTTACTGGAGGTAGAATATGACTAGAAGGGGCTGTGGTAAAAATTTGAGCTCACCAAGAATAGTGGAAGGGGTCAAAACAGTGGTTTTTGCAAAATGTCAGAAGGTGTTTGATAATGGTTTGGGCAAGCAAATGAACTCCAATTGCCATGATACTTAACAGGATGGAAAGACACTTAAAAATAGGGTGTGCCACCAAATTTGAGCTCATTTGGGAAAGGTTGCCAATGTAACTTTGGCAAACCCTAGAAATTAGCAGAAATGGACTTGTGTAGATCTAGTTGAGAAAATCACTTCTCCTTGATGCACCACTTGGTGTAGTGGCCTCATTTGGTCATGTGAACATGCTCACAAAAGTTGGGGTCAAGGGGAGAAAGTCGGTAGTACAAACTTGTTCAAATTTGGTTCTGGCCAAAGAGGGTTTTGGGGCATTTTGGTGAACCAAAATGACTTTAATTGACATAAGGCTTTGCAAGGTGATCACAATATGCATTTGTGACATGCTGGATTTTTCTTGGATTTTTATGAAAATATTTCCTGTAGAAATATTTCAAATCCTTGAAATGGGCAGAAATGGTTTTGGGAGGTTTTGTCCAATATTTTGAACATGACCATGTGTTTAAACTCATATATATGGGAAATATATGTCCACTGAGTTTACCTAAATTTTCTCAAATATTTTTGAAACATTAGAATAATTTTAACCTATTAAAGACCATTTCTGGCCTTAATAAAAAGCCTTAAATAAAATAGGAAAATAACTTTTAAAATTATATTTTTGGGGTTTATGGGAATCCTATATCTAATAGGTTTCAAATATACCTTTTGAAATATTTTTACTGCCCTGAATTAAGTACTTGCAGTACAAATCTTAATTCAAGGGTTTTTGGAAAACTAATTTTTGAAAATACCATTTGGACAAATTATTTTTGTAAGAAAATACTATATTGTACTATACACATGGCATGATCATTGGGCAGAAGTTTGGGGCAAGGAGATGAAGTATAGAAGGTGGAGTTGTGTTGACTTTAAAGAGCACTTGAAAAGCACAGAGAGAAAACCAACTCCAAATAAAAGCCAAATAATGCAAAAAAAATTGTTGGTCCAAATTTTCATGCTTCAATAATGCAAATGAAGAGTTACAAAATGCAGGGTGTGACATCCGGGGGGCTCCATAGTCGGGCCGACTGGAGGGTCTTCAGGCTCCCGCCGCGTGGACCCCCGCGCCGACCTCAGGGAGGTCATGGAGCGGAACACCCGTGAGGCGCGGGAGGAGCGGGAGGCGTCAGAGCAAGCGGCCGGCCAGGTGGTGAAGGAGGAGGCCGACGGGGCAGCCAAGGCCTAGGCAGAGGCGGCGACCACGGAGACGGAGGCGGAGGTTTCGCATAACCAGCCTCCGTTGCTCGCCATTCCCCTCCGTGTCGTGGCCCCCAACATCCCATTGCCCCTAGCGGAGGAAGTTGGCCAAGACCCGCCGCTGATGGAGAGGAGGGGGGACTCCGTGGTCTTCGTGGAGAGGGCGCTGCCAGCAGCGCCAACCGGAGCGGGCCAAGGCGGCCAATCGGCAGCGGCGCCAGAGGAGCTGGCAGGGGGCGAGCCGGAGGTCGGAGCCGGCCTCGAGGTGCAGCCGGTAACGCGCCGGCGTGCAGGGGGAGGCACCGCTGCGCCGGAGCCGCGCCAAGTTGCGGGCGCCGGCCAGATGGCGGAGGCCCTGGAAGCGGCCAGCACCGCCACGTCCGAGTGGACTCCCAGCGGGGGGACGAGCGAGCTGAACGTGGCGGCCCAAGAGGTCCGGAGCCGGCTTCAAGCTCAGGCCACCTTGCTGCAGCAGTACACCCAGGAGTTCCTTTCGACGCGGGCCGCCATCTAGGTGAGTCTTCTATCCTTAGTTGCTTTGTTCTCTTGATTTCTTCCGTGGGGGCGCGTCAGCGCACCCACTGGGTGTAGTCCCCGAGATTCGGGCCGACTGCTGAGCAGTCGGGTCGGATCTTCGTTGACAATTATCTTATTCTCGCCTCCTGTCTGATCTTCCAGGAGTATCATAACTCCCGTGCTGCCGCCTTCAACTCCCAGGCTCAGGAGTTGGGTCGGAAAACCGAAGACCTGGTCAACAGCCGAAGTGAGTACTTGATCTTGTTTATCTCCTGTGGGGGCGCGTCAGCGCACCCACTGGGTGTAGTCCCCAAGATTCGGGCCGACTGCTGAGCAGTTGGGTCGGATCTTCCCTGACGACTTTTTCCTCATTGGTTTTTTTTCTTTTGTCTTTCGTGCTTGCAGGGGCCAATGCCGACTTGAGGGAGCAGCTCAGCGAGGCGCAGGCCGCCCTTCGCACCAAGGAAACCGAGCACGCCGCCTTGGTCCTGGAGCGTGACCGCCTGGCCAAGAAGCTGGCTGACCAGGAGGAGAGCCACAAGGCGGCCCTGAAGAAAGCGCATGATAGCGAAGACGCCCTGAAGGCCGAGTTCGAGACTGAGGCGGCGGGCTGGGCTGAGACTCGGCAAGCGCTGGATGAAGGCTTCGGCCGTATTCAGGACTTGATCGACGGTAAGCCGCCTTCCTCGCTCCTTGCCTGCCCCTGGCCGCCTGATATTTTTTCTGACTTGTGCTGCTTTTTGTTCTCTGTGCAGACTACTTTCCCGGCTACTCCGTCTTCGCCGCCCAAACCATCGAGGCCCATCGCGAAGCGCGCCGTCAGGCGGGGGCCGACATCGCGCCGGACGTGAATCGGACGCTTGAGGAGCAGCTCTTGGCGGTCCAAGCATGGCTACAGCCGGCTCATCGCATGCTCCGCCGCCTTCAACGTGCCGGAGCACAGGTTTTGGCCGCCCTCTGGCCCGACGAGACGATTCCCCGCACCCCGAGCCAGACTGCCGACTGGCTGGAGGTTGCGGTCGGCCGCTTTGAAGCTTGGAAGGCGTCGGCGGCCCGGCTTGGAGCCGGGCGGGCGTTGGAGTTCGTCCGAGCTTGGTACCCAAGGCTGAACCTGGACCAGCTGCGCACCTGGCGGCTGGAGGCCGACGCAGAGCTAGAGGAGGTGCGGCCGGCTATCGCTCAGCGTGCTTCGACGATCACCGAGTGCACCGACATCAGCGTTTTTGCACCTGAAATCAATGATGACGGCGTTGCCCAGCCGGAGGAGTGGTTTGGGCTGAACCTGGCGGTGGGCGAGGACTCGGCAGAGGAGATCGCCTCCAGCGACGAAGGCGAAGACGACGAAGAAGAGGAAGGTCAAGACGTTGAGCCGGCTGGTGGAACAACCGGCCGGCGTCAGGCTGACCGTGCCTCCAGCAACGAGGCGCGCGCAAGCGCGCCTTCTGCGGGAGGCAGTGATCATGCCGAGGTTCGCCAGCCGGCCACTCCTCCAGCCGGCACTGGCGTCTCCGCCGACCTGCCCGGCTCGTCAGTCGCTCCGCCGGCTTAATCTGCCGTCCTTGTTTTTTCCTGTTTGTTGCCTTTAGAACAATTTTATTAAGCTTTCGCAGTTCCACCCACTGGGGGTGTATCCAAACTATGTTGAATGCTGGCCTCTTGGAGGTCTTTTATGTAAATATTATTGTGTGCATGTTTGGTTTCCATTCACGTATGCTTTTTATCCTTAGGCTTTTTCCTTTGCCGCCTTCCCTCTTTGGGGAGGCAAGTACTCGAGCTTTCTTGGATTGAAGTGAAGTGAATGGAAGCTAGCCGGCCGGCTACTCTGGTAGTCGGTCGGTCGTAGGAGGCAAACCGGCTTTCGTTATATTAGTCCTAGCCATTTTTCATGTGGGCATCCTTTCCTGCTTTTAACTCTTGCCAGCCGGACAGCCGGTTCTTCGAACTGCGACTTTCGGCAAGAGTTAAGCTTGGGTGTCGGCACACTACTTGTCTGACCGCGGATAGGACTTCTAATATAACTCCAGTCGGCCAGTCCCCGGGCCGACTAGTCGAACCCGGTGCCGGACGGAACAAGTAAATGAAATGACAAGGTCATAAGCATGATACTCTTAATTCATATATAAAAGATGGCAGTCCCCGAGCTCTCCTCGGGGGGCCTATTATCCCGTACTTAGTACAAAAGTTAGCGTGATACATACTGTATTTCACCTGTAAAATCTTTGGAGGAGGTTGGCGTTCCATGGTCATTCCGACTCCTTGCCGGAGTCGTCTCTCTTGCGTGCCTTGGGCTTCTGTGCATCGATTAGGTAGTAGGAGTCATTGCCTAAAGCTCTGCTGATGACGAAGGGGCCCTCCCAAGGGGCCGCGAGCTTGTGCTGGCCGGCTGTTCGCTGGATCAGCCAGAGCACAAGGTCGCCCTCTTGGAAGGATCTTGGCCTGACCTTCCGACTGTGGTAGCGGCGCAAACCCTGCTGGTAGATGGCAGACCGGCTGAGGGCAAACAGCCGGCCTTCTTCCAGTAGGTCGACGCCGTCTTCTCGCGCTTCCTTGGCCTCCGCCTCCGTGTACATGATTACCCGGGGCGAGTCGAACTCGATGTCGGTTGGGATGATTGCCTCGGCACCGTACACGAGGAAGAAAGGAGTGAAGCCGATTGACTTGTTTGGAGTAGTGCACAGACTCCAGAGGACAGCCGGCAGCTCATCGAGCCAACAGCCGGCTGAACGCTCCAGTGGTACGACCAGTCGGGGCTTGATGCCGGAAAGGATGAGGCCATTGGCTCGCTCGACCTGGCCGTTTGACTACGGGTGGGCAACGGACGCTAAGTCTAGCCGGATACCTTGCGTAGCGCAGAAACGTGCCAAGGCTCCCTTGGCAAAATTCGTGCCATTGTCGGTGATGATGTTGTGTGGTACGCTTACCGAGTTGTTATATCTGCGATGAATGTCACGGCAGTCGGCCCATTCAGCTGCTTGATCGTCTTTGCCTCAATCCACTTGGTGAATTTGTCCACGGCGACGAGCAAATGTGTCATGCCGCCACGCGCCATCTTGAATGGGCCCACCATGTCCAGTCCCCAAACGGCGAAGGGCCAGGTGAGGGGAATGGTCTTGAGTGCCGAAGCCGGCATGTGTTGCTTGGAGCTAAAGAGTTGGCACCCTTTGCAATGTTTAACCAATTCTTTGGCGTCATCCAAAGCAGTCGGCCAAAAGAAACCATGGAGGAAAGCTTTGGCGATGAGTGATCTTGAGGCCGCATGGTGGCCGCATTCTCCTTGGTGGATGTCTCTCAGGATTGCAATGCCCTTCTCTTGCTCGACGCGTCGTTGGAGGACTCCAGTGACACTGCGCTTGACGAGCTCTCTGTTGACGATTGTGTATGCTCCGGCACGGCGTTGGACTTGTCTTGCCTCTGTTTCGTCAGCCGGCAGATCTTGGTTTATTAGGAAGTTAAGGATGGACTGAGCCCATGATGGAGCCGCGACTTCTCCTATTGCCAATGTGGCTACTGCCACCAGGGTGGGCGGGCTGGGTGGTGAAATGCTGGAGTCGGCCGCTGGCTGTTGTGTTGGTGCAGTCCCCGGGCCGACTACCGCAGTCCCTGAGCCGGGTGTGGCAGTCCCCGGATTGGGCGTAACTACAGAAGTCCCCGAACCGGCTACCGAAGTCCCCGGGCCGACTGTTGAAGTCCCCGGGTCGCCTGCTTGGTTCTTCGAGCCGGACCCGTTCACGAAGATAGAATCGGACTCCGGAGACGGCTTGATGGACGGCTTGAGGAGGCGTTGTAGAGCGACACCGGTTGGTATTGCTTGCCGAGTGGAGCCTATTCGAGCCAGGGCATCGGCCGGCTCATTGTCGGCTCGCGGTACGTGGAGGAACTCGCATTCTTGAAAGTATCCACTGATTTTCTGAATAAGGAAGCGGTAGCTTGCCATATTTGCGTCCTTCACATCCCAGTCACCGGATGATTGCTGGACCACCAAGTCCGAGTCGCCATAACATAGGATCTGGCGAATGCCGAGTTCTTTGGCAAGCCGGAGCCCGTGTATGAGCGCCTCATACTTGGCTACATTGTTGGAAGCGGCAAAGTAAATCTGCAGCGTGCATCTGAGCTTGTTGCCTTTGGGAGAGGTAAGGATGATGTCAGCTCCCAAGCCGGTGCGCATCTCGGACCCGTCGAAGTGCATGCGCCAATGGGTGGAGTCGGGAGCCGGTGGCAGGTACTGGGTCTCGGCCCAGTCGATGAGGAAGTCGGCCAGTGCTTGGGACTTGATGGCGGTGCGGGGCTGGTAGAAGATCGTGTAAGGGGCCAGCTCGATGGCCCATTTCGCCACCCGGCCAGATGCATCCCGGCTGCCTATGATCTCGGCCAGCGGGGCGGTGCATACGACCGTGACGGGATGCTCTTGAAAGTAGGGCTTCAGCTTCTTGGCGGTGAAGTATACGCTGTAACACATCTTCTGGTAGTGCGGGTAGTTCTGCTTCGAGGCGGACAGTGCCTCGCTCAAATAGTATACTGGCCTCTGGACCGGCTGGGCTCGGCCCTCTTCTGGGCATTGGACTATGATGACGGTGTTGACCACCCGGCTGATGCGGCAATGTAGAGGAGCATGGGCTCTTTCTCAGTCGGCGCCGCTAGGACAGGCGGCGTGGCCAGCATCTTCTTCAGCTCGTAAAAAGCTTGGTCGGCCTGGTCATTCCACTCGAAGTGAGTGGTCTTCTTCATGAGGCGGTAGAGGGGGAGAGCTTTCTCTCCGAGCCGGCTGATGAAGCGGTTCAGAGAGGCCAGGCATCCGGTGAACTTCTGGATGTCTCAAAGCTTGGTGGGAATCGCCATTCTCTCGATGGCCTTGATCTTCACTAGGTTGCATTCGATGCCGCATTCGGAGACCAGGAAGCCTAGGAGTTGGCCGGCTGGCACTCCAAACACGCATTTCTCGGGGTTGAGCTTGATTTGGAACCGGCGTAGGTTCTCAAATGTTTCTTTGAGGTCTTCCAGCAAGGCGCCGCGCTTCTTCGTCTTCACCACAATGTCGTCTACGTAGACGTGAGCATTTCTGCCGAGCTGCTTGAGGAGGCACTTCTGCATGCAACGCTGAAAAGTGGCACCGGCATTTCTCAAGCCGAATGTCATAGTCAGGTAGCAGAAGGCTCCGAATGGCGTGATGAAGGCGGTCTTCAGGCGGTCAGCCGGATCTAACTTTATCTGATGGTATCCTGAGTAAGCATCCAAGAAACTCAACAGCTCGCATCCGGCCGTGGAGTCTATCACTTGGTCAATCCTCGGCAGGGCAAAGGGATCTTTAGGGCAGGCCTTGTTGAGGCTTGTGTAGTCTATACACATGCTCCACTTGTTGTTCTTCTTTAGCACAAGGACCGGGTTGGCGAGCCACTCTGGAAAGAAAACTTCCATAATGAAGCCGACTGCCAGAAGCCGGGCTATCTCTTCCCCTACAATCCTTCTCTTTTCCTCCAATAGTCGGCGGAGGGGCTGTTTGACTGGTTTTGCGTCTTCTCGGACGTGTAGTTTGTGCTCGGCGAATTCCTTCGGAACACCCGGCATGTCCTTGGGGGACCATGCAAAGATGTCCCGATTCTCACGGAGGAAATTGGCGAGCTCGCCTTCCTATTTGCTGTTCAGGCCTGCCCCGATGACGGCAAACCTCTCGGGATGCTCGAGGTCAAGGGGTATCTTCTTTGTTTCTTTGGCCGGCTGGAAAGATCCTTGGGCATCATACTCCTTGGGATCGGGGGACAGGTTCGGCTGCTTGCCGGCCATGGCCACGACCCGGTCCAACATCTTCTTCTCTTCGGCAATCACAAGGGAATCGGCCAGCCGGCTGCTGGCCGCAGCGCACTCGGAGGACTTCTTGTAATCGCCGGCTATGGTGATGACGCCCTTGGAACTCGGTATCTTCATCTTGAGGTATGCATAGTGGGGAACTGCCATGAACCTGGCCAAGGCGGGTCGGCCAAGCAACGCATGGTAGGGGCTCTCCAGGTCCACCACTTCAAACCAGATTGCTTCCCGGTGGAAATGCTCCTTGTTCCCAAAGAGTACATCAAACTTGATCTTGCCAATGGGGGCGCAGGACAAGCCGGGTACGATGCCATGGAACATTGTCCGAGTAGGCATGAGTTGCTTCGTCTTGACATTCAGCTTCTCCAGGGTGTCACGGTATAGGATGTTGATGCTGCTCCCGCCGTCTATCAACACACGGAGAAACGGGCGGCGCGTCTGTCCGTCGCAAGGGTGGCTTCCAGGACCAACACATAAGAGCCGGGAGACGGCATCACCTCTAGGTGGTCGGCCCGGCTCCAGCTGATAGGTTTTTCTGACCAATGCATGTGTCCGACGGGGTTGGCAGCGACCACGCTGACTTCCTGGTGCTCTCGGCGTTTGCCGCGCCGGTCTTCGGGCTGGCTTGTAAAGACGATGTAGGTCGCAAGCTCGTCGGGGAACTCATCGTGCACGGCTCCGACTGCGGGCCGAGCGGCCGGAGGCGGCGGGCCGGCAGGCGGAGGCGGCGCGAGCCCTTCGCCTTTGGAGATTTGGGTGAGCCAATGGCACTTCCGGGTTGTGTGGTTGGACAGCTTCGTGCCGCTGTGGAATTTGCACGGGGCGTCAAGAGTTTGCTCGTAGGAGAAGGCCGGCTGCAAAGCCGCCCGGCCGCCCTTGGGTTTCTTGGGCGCGGGCCGCCCTTCAGGCGGCGTGTCTTCGACTGTGGCCACCTGCCGACTGGCGGGAGGCGGCGCAGGGCCCTTGCGCTTGTGATCGTTCGGGTGTGGGCGTTGGCCGGAATCCCCTGCCGGCGTCTTGGGAACCGGGTTGAGTACTTTCCCGGACGCGTCTACCCGGAGCTCAGTCTTCATCGAAGAGTCGGCGGTGGCGTATTTGTACGCTATGTCCAGAAGCTTGTCGAGGGTAGTCGGCTCATCGCAGAGGAGCTTGTGCTTGAGGAGGGTGCCTTCTCGGCACCCGGCAGTGAAGTATTCTATGGCTTGCACCTCGTGCACCCCCTCGCAAGAGTTGCGGAGCTCGGCCCAACGCGTGAGGTAGTCGCGAGTGGACTCAGCTGGGCCTTGCACGCACAAGGAGAGCTGCCTGGGCTTGGGAGCCCGCTTGTAGGTGCTGGTGAAGTTGCGGATGAAAGCTTCAGTGAAATCTAGCCAGCTGTTGATGCTGAAGGGCTTGAGGCTGTTGAGCCAGGTCCACGCCGTGCCTTGCAGCATGAGGTGCACGTACTTCACGGCAACGCGCCTATTGCCGTTGGCTATGCTAACCGCCGTGGAGTAGTCGATCAACGAATCTTCCGGCTTCACGGAGCCGTTGTACTTGGGCATGTCTCTTGGGAGCGAGAACCCTTTGGGGAAGGGCTCGTCGCGGATGCGGGGGCCGAAACAAGGCGGGCCGACATCGTCTTCTTCTTCCAACGCCAGGGATTGGGCCAGGCGGTCGATCCGATGGCGGGCGTCGTTCTCGCCGACTCCTTCGCGGCGACCTAGTCGGCCGCTGAGAGTCGGATGCGCCATAGGCGGTGGGGTGGGATATCTCTCTCCACGGGGCCGAGGTGGAGGCGGGTTGCTCCGCCATTCCACAGCTCGGGGATGGCCTTCTGCGTCTCGCTTGATGGAGATTTGGGTCCGGCTTCGGCTGGCAGCCGGCTCTTTCTTGCGCCGCACGCGGGTGTTGCTCGCAGTCGGTGTCCGGGACGTCGCGTCGTGATCTCGGCGCGGGGGAGGGCTTCCCGCACGGGCGTCGGCTTCGTGCCGCCGTGCAGCCGCATCAATCAGCTGCTGGATGAGCCTGGTCATGTGGGGGAGTTCTTCGGCCTGCTATCCGTCTAACTCATCTACGGCCGCCTGGGCGGCACGCAAGTTCTCGAGTGGAGTGGCATAGACCGGGCGGTCGACTCCCAGCGTGTTGGCGATGACAGCGCCGCGTTGCTTAACAACGCCGGCCCGGCTTGGCCCGCCCGGGGCCGGCGTGCCGAAGGCGGCGCGGTCAGCTTCGCGCTGGTAGGCCTCAGTGAGGCGTCTCATGGAAGCCAGCCTCCGGCCCTCCGCGAGGAGAGCGAGGCGGCGTGCCTCCAGTGCTTCGTCGTCGGCATCAGTTGGGAGCAGGATGGACAAGTCGTGGACCACCGTGTGCGGGGCGTCATGGGCGCTCTCGTCGGCCATGCCGCCGTGGCCGATGACCATCACCTCGGTGGTGACAGTGTCGCAGCCATCGGTCCGGGGAAGCGGGTCGTTGTAGATCGCGATGTTGGTGCGGAAGGTGTCGAGTGAGGCCGTGTCGGAGTCGACAGGCATCGGGTCGGTGGAGCCAACCGACTCCAAATCCACAGCAGGCTCGCCGGAGACATGGAGCTGGCCGAGGAGGTTGGCGAGGTGGTCGGTGCCCGCATCGGAGGCGAGCCCGTCGGAGATGAGGGTTTCGTCGAGGATATCGGCGAGGCTGCTCGCCGCGCAGATGCTGGTGACGCCTTGCAGCGCGTCGTGGCAAGCGCCATCGGGCGTGCCAGGCTGGCTACGCTCGCTGGGGAGGAAGAGGGTTCCCGTCCAGAACAGGTCTCCGGACGACGGTGCACCTGGCCCCACGGTGGGCGCCAAATGTCGGGTGGTAGGTGCGACATATGTCAACAGGTGGCTTATCATTGTGGGAGCCAGTAAAATATCGCCGGTGCCTGGAAACGGGATGAGGCGAAGACATGCACGCCGGCGGATCTTACCTAGCTTTGGGGCTCTCCGTGGAGATAACACCCCTACTGCTGCTCTGCGGGGTCTCCGCATGATCACTAGATGAACGAGTAGCTACACGATGCTCCTAGAGCTGTTTTGCGAGAGGAGGAAGAAGGGCACGGCTTGCTTGCTTCTTCTCCTTGTGTGGTGTCTAGAAATAGCTGGGATCAACCCTTTGCATGGGTGCCCCGGGGGATTTATATAGGCCTACCCCCCGGGGGTACAATGGTAATCTGGCTGGGCGTGGGGCCCAGCCGTCTGTGACTACGCTCGCTTGCTTCTGCACCGGCTGTTGGGGCCCGCCGACTGGTGGGTCCCGCCGGCTGCCGGCCCCTTGGTCGACAGGCAGGCCCCACTGTCCAGGACCTTGTCGGCGGCTGGTTACTGTTGCTCAATCTTGGTGACGTGGGCTTCGTCGAGGCAGGCGTGGCTACAGTGCCGCCGTCCGGCGGGCGATTGCTGTAGCCTCACTGCATCTTGTCCCCTTAATGGGGCATCTCTTTCGAGGGAGACGGAAAGCTGGCTGCGGGGAGCCGGCTCTGTCTTGGGCTGACTGGGGGATGCGTGGCCGCCTTAGGGTGTCTCTCTGCCCAAAGGGGCCCACCGCCCATGGGCCATACTGGTAGTCCATCGTGGATGACATCAGGGTCATCATGGCAACAGTGCTGTGCCGGACGGGTCATGGCCACCCGTACGGCGCGCTGTGCCGGTCGTGCTCCGGGATTCGGGGGTGGCAGGCTTCACTGTAGCCACGCCCCTTCACATCGCCGTTAGGTGGATGCCAACTTTGAGGGTACGGTCTCGACCTAAAGTCGGGCCGCCTTCCGATAGCCGGCCTGGGAGACAGCCAACAAGGGGAAGGCGGCCCCACTTCTTGGATTCTTGAGAGCCGGACGGGCTCGTAATTTTTTCAGAAGGGCCAGGGGAAGCCGGCTAGGCTACCCATGGCTATTTACTCCGACAATTACATCCCATTTATTATTTCTTAAAGCCCATTTTCTTGTTAAGCCTAATGCATCCCTCCTAGGAAAGATTTGCAGCCCAGCGGGGCGGAGAATAACAACTTGAACTTGCCTGGGTATTCCTAAAAAAGGTATAGCTGGGCTAGCCATTTTCAGCTTGAAAAAAATTAATATCTGGGCTGGATATCTGGCCTGGGCTAGACGGGCCACAGCCCGCCCAGTTAATACCTGTAGTGATGTTTTCGTTGTTGTTCAGAGGAGAAAAATTAATATCTGGGCTAAACATCGAAAAACTCTGCAGTTCTCAGACCTCAAAAACACGAATACTGCTCGAGCTGCTTGGTCCTGGCTGTCGGCCGCTTCTTGTGCAATTCTCTCGTTTATTGACTAGTACTACATAGGTTGACAATGGTGTGGGACCGTGATGTCAGGAAACCAGGCGGAAGCAAAATAAATAACTCCAGCGAGCGCTTCCACCTCTGCCTCGTTGTCTCCCGTGGAAACCCATTTCCTCCCTTTTTTTTGCTCGGGCAAGGACCAATGCATGCAGCACGTCCATGCGGTTATTAGGCAAGAAATAAAAGCGCTTTGCATGCTATGAATTACGATGGCCTGCATGGGTAGCTAATAAGGCATCCTCTTAACTGTTGTGATTAAATGTTGTGTTTAGAAGAGAAAAATATTCTTCTTTTGCACCAATCTGCTTGCACCTTGGTCGTGATGCACCTTCTAATACGACTTATTCACCTAGACGGAGGGAGTATAGTTTTACACATATATATATATATAATAAGGAGGCACTTGCGTATGTGAGGCTACAGACCTAGTGGGTCCCCATTTTCATGCTCTCCAAGTAAAGTCATCTCCTCACCCATGCGCGCTTTCCGCCCGAAACAGTCAGCGCCGCCTGCCCCGCTTCCCGATGCAAGCGATTGCTCCGCCTTCAAACGACACAAGTTTCGTCCGTCCGTCCAACTGCTACCCACATTAATGATACGCGGTTGCCGAGGCGGCTACTCCGACGCCACACGTCTGTCCCTCCGCCCGCCCACCATTGTTATATAAACTGTTGCGCCGGCCATAGCCGCAGGCATCCGCATGCATTCCCTTTCTCCTGTCCACACCACTACTGCCCACCATGGCTTCCTCGCGCTCCAGTGCTCTTCGGGACGGGCGGATGACGGACCACAAGGAGATGGCAGCCATTGCTGCCGACCGGCTGGCCGGCAGGCAGCCGTAGGACGACGACGTCCCAATGGAGAACATGGTAGTCGATGATCCGGCGCCAACCGCCTCCTCCGCGCCATCCTTGCTGGTGCATTGCACCATGACCATTGGCGAGGCCCATGCCCAATACATGGACAGTGTGAGGCAGATGCATCAGGAGCAGTTCCGGGAGGCGCAGGCCGACGCCGCCTACAACCACCAACTCCTCTAGGAGCATCTGCAGGCGGAGGAGCAGATCGCTGCAGAGCGGGCGGAGCAGGAGGCGTTGCGCGACTCGTACAGCTCCGCCCGCAAGGGCCGCCTTGAGCGCTGGTGGGAGCGCATGCGGGTGGCGGAGGCTGCGGCTGCCTACAAAGAGGCTAGCAAAGAGGGTGATGAAGCGGGCGAGGCGCTGTTTGGTGAGACCGAGGACGAGGCAGAGAACAATGCCGCCTCCGATGAGTCCCCGCTCCGCTGGCTTCGACGAGGCCCTGCTCCCCTGAGGCCCCGCAGCGCCAACAATGAGGCAGAGGACATCGCCGGCCCCGCCCCGCCAACAACGAGGAAGAGGACATCGCCGGCTCAGCCGAGGCCTCACCCTGCCGGCAATGCGGGGGAGGATTTCCACCGCTCCGCTGAGGTGCCGCCCGCCGGCAATGAGACAGAGGACATCGCCGGCTCCGCAGAGGCCCCACCCCGCTGCCAACGAGGCCGTGCCACACAAAAAACGAGGAAGCGTAGAACACGGTAGGTCGCCGCCGCTTGTGTCCAAGTAAGGCCACCGCTGCTACCCTCCTGTTGAAGCCAAGCTAGGCGGGTTGACCATTGACGGTCGGTTAGCTTCTTGGCGGCGATGTGGAGTCGGGGAGTTCTGCTGGAGAATAACGCTGCTTCTACTTAAATGCTGGTGCAGTTGGCTGACTGACACATGGGCCCAACAGGCCACATGTCAGTTACGAAACTTCAGTTGCAATTAAGTCACTAAAGCTTCTGTTCGGCTCAGCGGGACACAGGTGGGTAGCTTCGGTTAATTAATTATACCTCCAACGCACCCCTTTTTAGTTGAAGAATGTATGAAATGTAATGAAATCTGGCATGTTTATATGAAATCCGACCGTGTATGAATGAATTTATTTCAATTAGTTCAAATTCCTATATCACTGGCATTGGATGAACATGCAAAACAATATGTACTAGCATTATTCCCAGGGTGATCACCTAGCAGTTTCACATGTACTCCCTCCGATCCTTTCTAGTATGCATACAAGTTTTGTCTGCAGTCAAAGTATCTCTACTTTGACTAAACTTATACAAAAAAGTATGCACTTTGACAATGTGCAAAGTAAAAAGGAACAGAAGGAGTACAAAGAGTTTGAGTAGGTTTTTAGTGTTTCTGTACATTGCAATCAAACACACTGGTCTGGCAATTCATAGAGAACATTCAAAACAATCGATGATTATGCATCTCAGCGACTCACATGTCAAAGGCAATATTTAATTCACAACTAAAGAAAAAATTGATCGACGCTGCTGACAGCAAGGGTGTCCCGTTCGAAAATATCAAACGCATGTCTTTCTAAAATCAATGATCAAAATTTGACAAGGTTGTCCCATTCGAAAATATCAAATGCCTATGATTGTGGAATGGGCAGGGTTTGCCATCAGTTCGGACATTGACATGGCACCTCGTGCTAAATAAACCAGCTATTCTTTTTGTGTAGTTCCACCAAAATCAACCAAATTCGCGTGTAGCTTGTATGATTTCGCCCTTATATGTTGCAACGCCTTGAACTTATCGGCACCTCCTTTCTTGTGGTGGAAATGAATGATTCGATGTATTCATGAAAATTTTGTGCAGTTTGCATTGAAATCAAGCTGAGCACCCCTGTTTGCACAAATACAAAAAAGTGATTAGTATAGAGCAAACTATACTATGAATTGACAGTTTCAACAGGCACATACATGGTCCATGTAGAGCACACTTTTAGAGAAATGGAACTCACTAGAAAGAATCCTAGAACAACATCGTACTCATGCATCACAGCAAAAAAATGGAGATTTTGTCAGTCCTTCTGAGCTGAAGTTAGTTTCGTCTTGAGGGGAGTAATGTAACCGTCCTTCAGCTACTCCTTCTGATGATAAGATAGACAGGTATTCTTCATCCTGGCATAATCGGAACTAGTCACTTCATGTACTCCATATTCTTCTTCAAAGGAAGATGATCCTGTTGTGCAAAGACAAGAGGACTACTAAATGCTAGCATCACTGTTTGCTCGAAAAAAGGAAAGGAAATATTTAAAATAGCATAGATGAAGCACTTCTCAAGGACAATACCACTTTTTCATGACAGCACCGGGAGTTGATTTTTGTTTTTCTTCCCCTTATTCTTCGCCTTCATCACTTGGTTCAATAACAATCAAGCTTCGCCTTCAATGTAAGATTTGGCATGTCAATTAGGGAGCACAAGTATAGCACTAAACTTAATTTTCTGATGAAAGTGGCAAAATACAGGCCAGTAGTTGTGAAATATCCTTATCTTTCCTCAATGGGATATTATGGTGCACATACAGATTGGAAGTCTTGTCTCCATTTGTGCAGTTCACTAAAATCAAGCAACATTATCATACAAGTAGCACGACATATGAATGCACACTGCAGAATCATGTGAAAGAAGGCTAGTACTGACCTCTCATGATGCGGAATTCAAACAACTCACAAGAAGAAGATCTGAACCAAATTCGCCTTAACGTATAGGAAGTAAGATCTCCTCTTGTGCAGTTCCACTAAGATCAAGCAATCAAGCAACGTTGTCGGTGTGACATTTTGGTTGAACTGCACAAAACACTCTTAAAACAAAAGTGTTTTGTGCAGTGCAACAAAAGGTCACAATGGCAACGAGGTGAAGCAGATAACCCTATTTACACAGAGGTGCAAAGGAAACAATTAGTGGTCAATAACGGTGGATGACACAGAAGCCAACAAAAAGAAGCATCTACCTTATCTAAATGGGAAAGAAAGCAAGACAGTAGCATTTCTCAAACAGTGGCATTGAACAATATTAGCATAGAGATTATATTAACAGTAAAATTTGTTAAACATGTAATTTGCTTTTAACTGTGGCATTGCATCAATTTTCCAGCGGCATTATTAGAGGGTCTTTGTTTACAGGGACATTTTGGTGTAGGGACTAAAAAACTCCGTGTCAGTCCCATCTAAACCAAAGAGGAGGGACTTTTAGGGCCTAAAAGTGGGCATTTGGGACTAAAGAAAGAAGACCCCGAGGGAGTCTTTTTGGGACCTTTTCCAACAGTAGCCCCTGCGACGCATCGCACCTTGTCTCTATTAGTTCATTACTAGGGGTAACATGGTCTTTTAGCATGTCATTTAATAACCTCTAGTCCATGTTTATTCCCTGGAACCCAGCAGGTAGGGACTAGGGAGTTTTTGACCAAACAAGGCCTTAGATTAACAACAGCTAATGAGTTGCACGGGACAGTGGACGCACCAGCACCATGTGCATCTACCGATGTACTGTGGTCATGCACAGTCTGTTGCAACAAAGAACAAACAACCAAGGAGCATATTTGTGTTGGTCCCAGTTTTGTTATCTTTAGACGCCTTTCTCTATGTGAGCGCAACAAATCTAGTCCTGCTCAAACTCTACGGCCTTGTCCCTTCCTTTCCTTTTTGAACTAGTACTTTCGCCCCTTCCTTTCCTCTTCGAACCACGTCCTAGATTTATGCGATACAACTTTCCCCACTACTTTCCTCCATTCCTTTCCTCTTTGAACCACGTCCTAGATTAATGCTATAAAACTTTCCCCCTTCATTTCCTCTTTGAACCACGTCCTAGATTCATGCTATATACAACTTTTCCCACTACTTTCCCCCACTCCTTTCCTCTTTGAACCACGTCCTAGATTCATGGTATACATGCAGCTAGAGCAATGCATGTGGAGTAAGTAAATTATACCTTAAGGTTCTTGGGGCATGGTTCGGTGGGCGACGGGACGGCGGCAAAGAAGAAGGGGTCGGAGGCCCTCCCGCGCCGCTGCTGTGTGGAAAGTGAACAGCTGCGCCGGTAGTCCCTCGCCGACGGCGACAGCGTTAAGCCTCCTTCCTTTCCCGACGGACGGATCCAGCCGGCTCTTTGAGCAGCAGCGAGGGGAGAGAGAGGGAAACGAAGTCTTGTTTAGATCTGGAGAGGGCGAGAGAGTGTGAAGAGAGCAACTACAAGCGTTGAGGCTCCAGCGGGAGAGGGCGAGAGAGTGAGTGAACAGGCTAACCAGCTACACAACCCTCCCCTTATGTTCAACGAGAGGGAAATAACCTTTTATACATTCCTGCATTCGTGTGACAAGCATGCCGTGTTTTTTGTGTGTGTGTGTGGGAGTCATTGGGATTTCAATCATAATCGTGTCATGTGGCTTTGGTGGTAAGACTATCCATAGTGGTGCAGAAATAATGCAGCCTTAGTCACCTTACCTCTCTCCACGTAGTACGTTGGGTCTCACCAGTCAGAGGGTGAAACAAAAAAATTAATAAGAAAAATTAAAAGCGCCAGCTGTGTATCTTACCTCACACATCTCGCTACTGCTCGGGAACACTATACAATTGATCCCTATGTTCGCTCACGTACTATTTTAAGTGAATCCTTCTTATAACATGCACACAAATTTTGGCCACTTGTATTCGACTTAAGTCAGTGTGCCACCGTATCTCGTATACTTACTACTCCCTCCGTCTTGGTGTAATAAGTCATGTTTGAAGGTGCAACGGGACCATGGTGCGTGTGTGTGTGTGTGTGTTTAACACCATGTGTGTGTTAGAGAGAGCGCTAGATCGACCTACTCCTACAGAGAGATATTGTGTAGTGCACGATTTTAGCCGTGAGAGTCGGTGCATCCTCTTGTTTCCGGGCGTGTCTGGTAGGGACATGCGGACAGCTGCCACGCCCGCTCCTGACCAGCCTGGCCCACCCAAAGCCCCTCCATCTCCCACGTGCGCTTCTCGCCCGAAACGGTCGGCCGCTCCAAAGAATTGGTGCTGCATTCATGCCCGGGTAGGGCGGACGCGACCTCTCACTGGTGCAAGAGTGATGGTTGCTTCGTCCGTCCAACTTACTGCTGGGTCTATGTGATTTGACGGCTCATTGGTCTTTATTACTGAGGTGGTAGGACTGCTAGATGTCCCACGCTTTCGGCTAAAGGAGGTATACTACTACTACTACTAGATTACAATTTTCTCCATTCTTACAACGGAGGCGTGCAAGAGCAGTGAAAACACGCAGGCTCAGTGATTACATGGCCCACCTCACACTACTATCACCGTGCGACACCTAACTCTTTACATAGTACTCCCTACGTCCCTAAATATTACTAGATGAGTCCCCGCGCGTTGGCGTCGAATAGCGGTATATCTCTCTGCGCAAAATTATCGATTTCATAGAACAAAAAAAAACTCTATAACCGCATGAAAAATGTGGTAGCCAAACTAAATAAACTCCCATCATCATTTAGATCATCCCACGTAAGGAAAAAAGATCAGCCAACTCCTGAACTCCTACTGCATAATGGGATTATATTTTTCTTTTTGATATGTTAATGGGACTTAAAAGCTCACTTACATGCATGCTACCGGTGCATGCTTGCATGCAAACATGTTGATGTGATTTAAAACCCACTCACATGCATGTGGCACGGTATTTCTGCATGCTTGCATGTGGCTTAGTGCGGAGCCTCTCAACGTCAAGATCAGACGGCTATTATGGACTGATTTACTTCATCTAACGGCTACATCAATTTTGGTGACGTGGCTCAAGGAGAGGATAGAGAATTCCTAGTAGTGGGGGCTAGCTATTACTAGAAGATATAAGTCTTTGTAGAGATTCCACTACATACAGAACAAAATGAATGAATCTACACTTAAAATGCATCTATATACATCCGCATGTGGTTCATGGTGAAATCTCTACAAAGACTTATATTTAGGAACGGAGGACCTACTAGTATAGTACGTACTGTAATTTATCAGCGAGATAAATTTGTACAATGCTATGAAGCTTCCAGCTTCTGTTACATGTATCTTGCGTCCAAGGTTGCCCGTTGCAACATTTCATCAAATACAAAGGAGACTAACATGCATGCTATTGCATCTCAATAATTGACAGATCATAGCAAATATGTACTCCCTCCATTCCAAAATAAGATTCTCAACTTTGTGCAAACTTTAGTACAAAGTTGTACTACTACTAAAGTTGACACTTATTTTGGAACAGAGGCAGTTAAAGAAAAAAACGATCCATGCAGTCCCTAGCCCTTGAACCGTGAACCCTGACCAGGCTTCAATTTGCTGGCAACACTCGAGCTTCCTAATAAATGAAGTTTGCAACCTTTTTACCATCGGATCATTTTGTGCAGTTTCACCAAAATCTAGATGAGCATCCCTGTGGCAAAGAAATTGAACAACCGTGATTAGAATAAGATTACTAGGACTAGTTGATGAGACATAAACTCATCACAAATATAGTACATAGAAGCCAGTAGAGGTATGTGCGGGGCAAAGAAGTAGAGAAATATCCACAGGGAGTGATGTGGGCAACTGGAGCAGTGGTGCAAGCCGGCTGTAAAGGGAGTTGTACCTGAGGGACGTAGCTCAATCTTGAGGAGGGCGGCGGGAGGCGGCAACTGCCCACGTCGCGGCAGTGAGGAAGGGACGAAGGCAACCTCACCGGCTTTGTGAGAGAGAACGGTGGGGACCCCTGATCAGGACGTGCCGACAGTGGGTTTTCGCCGTCGGTGATAGCCACCGCATCTACACTAAGCATCCACCCCTTCCCCAAGCGGACGTGATCCGCCGGGATATTAGAGATGTGTCCACAGTTGTTTTGTGCGAGAGAGTGTGAAGAGAGCAACCCCAGCAAGCAACCGTGTAGGCTGACCCGTCCTGACTATGTACTCCTTTTCTCTCCATATGAACCTATCATATTGCGTACGTGCCACTAAAGAAAGAAAAACTTTATTTATAAATGACCCGGCACCTACTACTCGTTCTCCTATAACCTTGCACTTGGCATCTCCAAAATATTGACCTTGAGATTGGCTCTTCGCCTCTTCAGCAAGTCGAGCAATAATGGTAGTGTAGTATATATTGTTCTGGCTATATGAGACCGAATGAATTGCTGCACGTCCACCACGTGGGCGAGGGTCGAGGGGCGAGGGAGAGTGCTACATACGGAGCAAAATGAGTGAATCTACACTCTAAAATACGTCTATATACATCAGTGTTTGGAGTATGTACTAGTAGTTCATATTGAAATCTACTAAAGGACATATATATTCCAAACAATATGATATAATCTCTATAACCAAGGTAGTAGGGACGAGGAGTAAACGGAGGGAGTAGTAAATTTTTCTCCTCGTCCTGTGAGCCACCGCGCGCATGGGCGAGGGAGCGGGCGTAAGGCATAGTAAGCAAGCTTCACCTCATCCCGCGAGCCACCGTGCCCGTGGGCGGGGGAGACGGTGTACTAAGAAAGCTTCTCCTCGTTCTGCGAGTTGACGGGACACATCAAAAGTACTCATGTGTATAGAGCGTTGCCTCTAAGGTAGGCCCCACATGGTTTGCCTCTTTTTTTAACATAACACGTCAAGTCGCAATTTGTTTGTTCACCCGTGGTAGAAGATCCTCCCTCCACAAAGTGGACGACCAGTACACGCGCCAAATTACCACGTGGGCTGCCTTTTTCGTACAGAAATGGGCTCCACCGTGTACCCACGCGGGTGTGGTTCGGAAAGAGACGGGAGTACGTGCGCCGTGCATGCACCTCTTCTCTTCTTGCACGTTCCCCACCTACGTGGGTGTGTGTGAGAGATACAAACTGCGTTCGTGAGTGTTTTTTGTTTTGGGGTGGGGGGTTGAGTTCGTTAATTATTTGTGGGAATATGTGTCGATGACATCTCAAACAAAATTTTTGCATACAATGTGTGTGAAACGGAGGCCTATCCATATCATACATAGAGGGTCGGGCAATCCATGAGAAGAGAGGGGGGGGCTCATAGCTATCGATAGAGTCGAAGAGAGGATCAAGTGGGTGGGTGCGAGATCGATGAAGAGGGCCATCGAAATTGTGTGTGTGTACAAGTCAAAGATATAGGGCGATTGGCTTACCGGAACGTTAGAGGGCACACGTCAAGTTTGTGTGTGGCAGGGAGACATGACTAGAGCGCTCGATGTACCGGTGTGTGTGGGGGGGAGGGGGGTGGTGGGAGGGGTAGGCAGAGGCCTAACTATAGAGGTAGAACGACTCGTAGATGTGTTGAGAAGGAGAGACCCAGCTATGTCTTGAGGGAGATCGGTCGACATCCATACATAACTGAAGGACGGGAAATATGATGGGAGAGAGATAGAGGAGAGAGAGGGAGGGAGAGGAAGGGAGAGGGGTAGAGTGCTGGATGGGTGATGGAGTTGCTTCTCGAAGATGGTGGGAGAGGCCTACTAGACAAACTGAGGGTGGAACTGCAATGTTATCAATAAGAGTGGGGATGTGTTTCTGTGTGTGCCTGTGCATGATAGATCTATCGGGATGCGTCCATGGATGATGAAGGGGAACCATGTGTTTGCTAAGCAAACCTAACTAGATCGGTAAATCAATTGTAGTTTGTCGGAGGAAGGGAGAGACACAACTAATGAGGTAGATCGATTGACGTGTGGGTAAAAATGAGTTATAAGGACCTAGCTAGCTATATGTATACCGAGAGATCGGTCGGTGTACATCCATTTGTTAGAGGCTAATAAGGCCCAGCGAGACGGATAGACAGAGAGAATGGAGCTAGGAGGTGGTGCGAGAGGCCCAACTACTAGCTAGATAGGGGGAGGAGTGTGCGGTTGTGAGAGAGCGATGAAAAGAGGGGCGAGAGTTTACATGTGTGTCTGACCGTATGAGAGACACGAGGCAAGGACACATAAAGGAGGAGATTGAAGGTGTGTTTTTATGTTGTAGACAGGCATCGCTGGAGAGGTTTATCGATCGGTGTGTGTCGGAAAGGAGTTGTGGAGACTCTGGGAGAACAACCTAAAGAAAATAAATGAATGTGCCCAGTGGATAGAATGCCGAGGGAGGGGGAGGGCGAGGAGGGCGTGTGCATGCACGAGAGGAAGTTAGTGGTAGCTACAAAGGTTAGAGGGTTGTGTGGGTGTAAGAGACTAACAAAGATCATAATTTGATATGAAAGCGGATTCATATATTTTAATAGGAGATCATAGTGTTTTAAACATTGCATGCATGAATATAGCGGTGATACACGTGCTGTGCACATGTTATACCATAATGTGATAATGCATGGTGTTTGCAACTCACAGCTAAATGCCGAACAATCTAAACCATACTATACATCAAACAATCTCACATTTTATTTGAATTTGTGATAATGTGTGGCATTTGCAGCTTACAACTAAATATTGAACAATCTAAACAATACTATATATCGAACATTCTCACATTTTATTTGAATTTGTGGTAATGTGTGGTGTTTGCAACTCACATCTAAATACTTGTAGGCATAGGGGGCAGGCACCATACATAATGTGATAAACACATTATACATATGAGACATGGTTTAGATTATGAAGATCTAGCTAGAGCTAGAAATGTAATGTGATTTGAAATCAAAATAAAGTGGATTCAAAAAAATCTAGTTCGAGTTCATATAGTACACATAGTTCATATGTAACTCGAGACTAATCATGTGGTGTGCTGTGAAGATAATACACAAACGATGGTTTAACTTGACAATAATGATGATTGTAGATCTTATTAAAATAGAGAAACGGATTCAAATGCTTTGACTTCACAACAATCATTACTGTAGATCTTATTCAAATAGAGAAATGAATTCAAATTTAGTTCATATTGAAGCGGTAGTATATACGTTTGGAATGCACTAAAACGTTCATTTGAGTAGTAGGTTGCATGCATTATACACGTAGCAAAACATTTTAATTGAACATAACATGAATTCAAAGTTTTGAATGACATTTGTAGGGCACATTGATTTGGTACAGTACATGTTAGGCTTGTCTGGAAATTTCAACCCATGCCTTGTTAGCCCGAAATATTTAAGATATATCTTTGTCTCGTTGTGCTATGACAACTCCCTCCATCTCAACCCGCGCCTTGCTATTCCGAAATTACAACGCGCGCGAAAACACCCACCTCCTGTGAAATCCCGACACGCGAAATGCCCGTGGTACCCCTGAACCGAAAGAACCGCCTCAAATCAGTGGGGGTACTTTCGTAACTTACCCAACATTTCGGACAAGCGCGTCTCTCAGCCATGGTGCCCCACTGCCATCCCATCCGCCCACCCATTCATACACCGAGGCCGTGAAAACCAGCGACGAAACCCCACAATGTGCTTCGTCCGCCACCCAGCCGGAGCCTCTTCCCCGACGATGTCGTCCACAGCAACACCTCGACGTCCCTCATCCACCATACCGGATGAGGATCCGTCGTCGATATCATCGTCCCGCCGGTTGAGCCACCCCGTCCTCCACCTCCAAGGAGCTGCCCCGATGTTCCCCTCATCTTTCACACCACCTCCATTCCCACACCGCCGTCTTCACCTGCACCACCGGAAGAGCATCATCATCACCGTGTCCTCGGATGAAGCTGCGGCCTAATAGGCGCCACCAAAGAGGTTGTACACTAATCGCCACATTTTCTTCTTGATTCGATCTCACGGTGCTGCCGGCGCTCGGTCCCGAGCCGACACGGCGCGGCTCCATCCATGGCGGCGTCGTCGGCCACTTCCTCCACGGAGTCGCTCCGTCCGCGGCGACGTCCACATCAGTAGGACATGCTGCTGCTTTAGCTCTCGCTCGCGCTGCTGCTCTGCTCTTGCTCTCGGTCCCCTGCCTGGTCTGCTCTTGCTATTGCTCTTGCTTGCGCTGCTGCTCTCGCTCTTGCTCTTGCTTGCGATGCTGCTCCTATTTAGCTACACTTCACTCCGATGACGCCAGGGTGAAGGAAGAACCAGCCGCAGCAGGGAGGGGGCTTGCTGGAGAGGTACCCCACTATCTATCTTAGGGTTCAGGATGGGGGCGGTGGTCGCCGGCGGTGGCGGGGCATTGGCGGGGCGGTGGCGTGGGGATCGCCGGAGAAAAAGCTCGGCACGGGGGGGCCTAGAGGGATGGCCGGGGCGGCTGCGGACCGGCGGTGGGGAGTGTTTTCGGGGCAGGCTGGGCGGCGCACCGCGGGCGGCGGGGGGAGGGGGGGGCTGCTGTTTGGCCGGCTCGGGGGGGTGGAGGTTGAAGATGAACCGCAGGCCCTTGATTTCGTATCCAACGGCTGCAAAATCGACTGAGCAGAGATGAAAAAGTCAGTCGACCGACGTGTAGCCTCACCTTGCTAGTGCGTCCAGTTTTGACAGCAAAATTCAGTTCCGACAGTTAAGTTCAGTTTCGACAGTTAAATTTAGTTTCAACAGTTAAGTTCAGAGATGAGCGGCTGATGTATTTTACATCTAGCACTTTGTGGTTATGTATTTTACGTCATGTATTGGAGATGCTATTAGAATTCCACTCAGGTTAACGTTGTTCGTTGTCTCTCTTGTCCTGCTTCAGCCTCGGCGTCGTACAACTCACCGGAGCTGCTCCAACGACGAAACCCTCCATCACAGCGGTGCAGTACCTCGGGCTCCATCTCTAGACGCGTAAGATCTTCTTCCCCTACTCCAACAGCCAAGTCAGCCGGAGCATCCTCACCAGCCAACCCAATCACGCTGAGATCGACATGGCTTTGGCAAAGAGGTTGTACACTTGTTGCATCTCTTTTTTACTCTACATGTTATATATATTGTCCACTGAGCACACGGATTTGTTCCTTTAGTGTCTCCTTGAAAGGAAAAACGTAGGAATTTTAATTTTCACTTGTCCTCCTTTTCAAATTCCTATTCATGAAGCACAAGACTAAGAGATAGTAGCATAATAGCATTATAACAGTACATTTTTTGTGGTTTGACTTAATCTCACCATGCTTCTTTGCATCCTGTGATCTTCCAATTGTTGTGAATCAAACACCCAGATTGGCAGAAATCCTGTGTTTTTAAATTCTCTGTTTTGCATGTGCATTCCTATCCTATTCCTGTCTATTTCCTATCCTTGCATTGTTGTAATCCTCCAATTCAAACGAGCCCTTACAGAATTAATTCTCTTACAAATAGTTGTCGAAGAAAACCTTGCGAGGTTTGTCCCGCTCCTGCTGCGTCGTCGTCCACCCCAGCTCAGCTGCTCCAACGACAGAAGGGTCCAGCACAGCAGGGATCCGGCCTCCAGACTGTCTTTCGCCACCTCAGATCTTCTTCCCCGCCGCTGGCAGCCATGAAAATTGCACTACCATCATCAACCGAGCAGATGACCTCGAGGACTACACAGTTCTGCAAGAGAGGTCACACTCTTTCGTGTCTGCTTATGTTATGCATCGCTTAATATTACATGCTACTTTATCGTCATGTTCACCGATTAGACTCTGAGTCAGCTCCAAACTAATGGTCAAACTTGAGTTTTTAAATGGTTGTGGGGTACATATCGGGGCCACTATCAATAGTATTTATCTACTATCTGGTTAATCTCCGGTGTCTAATATGAGTTTCATGTTGGGTGGGAAACAAACAGTAAAGAAGCCATTATCTGTATTTTTTAACTGAAGCCATTATGTGCCCGCTATTATTGGTTTTGGGTCTATCCATAGGTTGCTACCATTACTCTGGATTTCTGCATGCACTCCTTACATAATCTCACTATGTTTTATTCCTATGCATGACAGTTATTGTAAACAATGGAACTAAACATGTAGAGCAAAAGAGACGAGCCTTGTGTGGCAATAAAATTTTATGCAGACGTCGCTCCATGGTAGGCGCAAAGGCAGCCCCCCTCCACACATTTCAGATTGTAATCGAGAGGAAGATATCTGTTCTGAGGGGGATTCAGAAGGAGAAGACAACTCCTATTTACCCCCAGAGGTCTTCGCTCTAACTTGGCATGCTGATGTTGGTTATATCATGCATATGGTGTCTTGCATTGCTTACTTTATACATCAAATATGTCATCTGCTTAGTTTAGACATCCTTTGTGCGAATGCCATCTGTTTAGTTTATTCATCATTTTATGTGAATTATGCAACGCCATCTTGTTTAGCCAGGCATCATATATGTGAATTTTGCAATGCCATCCTGCTTAGCCAGTCATCTTATATGTAAATTATATCAGGCCATCCTTTTTTTTCGTTACATATTACATTTGTCAACAATGTTATTACATTCAACTGCTCTTCGCGTGCATCAGCCATTTGACATGGTGATGGCAAATTCTGGAGTGAAAACAAGGTCTTCCGAGCAGACTATGCTATGTGACGAAGCGCATATCTCTGCGGAGGATTCAGAGACAGATGACCAGTCCTATTCCCCCCCCCCCCCCCGAGGTGTATGCTCTAACTTGGCAGGGTTATGTTGCTCATATCGTGCGTATGGTGTCTCGCATTGCTATGTCATTTGATTAGTTTAGACATGCTTTTGTGTGAATGCCACATGTTTAGTGTCTAATTACCATATATGTGAATTATGCATTGCCATCTTGTTGCAAGACATTATATATGTGAATTATACAATGCCATCTTGTTGCAAAGGCATTATATATGTGAATTATGCAATGCCATGCTGTTTAGCCAATCATCATGTATGTGAATTATATCATTCTATCATTTTTTGTATTACGTGTTCCATTTGGCGACAACGTTTGTATATTCAACTACTCTTCCTGTCCATCAGCCATTTGAAGGGGTGATGGAAGTATCTGGAATGAAAACAAGGTATTCAGAGCAGACAATGCTACCTGCTAAAGCAGACATCTTGCTGGTTACAGAGAGCTCCTCAGAGGACGATTTAGAGACTGATGACCAATCCCCCTGAGGTCTATGCTCAAATTTGGCAGGGTTATATTACCCATGTCATGCATGTTGTCTTGCATTGCTTAGTTTTTACATCATATATGGATTGCCATCTGCTTACTTGCTTACTATATAAATCATATATTTGAATTATATCATGCCATCATGTTTACATAGTACATACACATCATCTATCTGAATTATGGCATGGCAACCCATTTAATAAAGACATCATATAGTTATATCATCTCATCCTGTTTAGTGTTTACAGTCATCATATTTTTAATTATGACATTCTATCCGTGAATGTATGTGAATTATGGCATGCCAACCTATTTAATAAACACATTATATAGTTATGTCATGCCATCCTGTTTACATAGTCTCATATTTTGAACTATGTCTTTCCATCTTTTTTAGTTACCCATCATAATGTGAAATTGTGTCATGCTATCATGCTTAGTTAGCCATCATATATGTGAAATTGTGTCATGCTATCCTGTTTGGTTAGACAACATAAATATGAATTATTTCATGCCCTCTTTTATTCCCCACTATCCATTGCACCTGTCTATCATAGAATGTCTATACTTTCAATTACTTTTCTTGTTTATCAGCCATTTGAATTGGAGAGCGTGATGGCAGTATCTAAGGGAGTAACAACACAGTCTTCAGAAAAGATAGTCCTACCAGTTGATGCAGATAGAACCACGGTTGTACTTGCCCAAGGACCAGATCCACCACACATAACCCAGACTCTCGCAGATTGTACCCCTACCCAGTTGGACAGAGAACCAGCTACACCCCTTCTAACCCCAACCCCGGTAGATAGTAACCCAGTTCCAGTTGACACAGCACCATCTCCACCATAGAGCACCCAAACACGAGCAGTTAGTAAGGGAACTGCAGTGCCCAAAGCACGAGGACCACCACTCCGAATCCCAACTCAACGCTTAAAGGAGAAGAAGATTTGTTCTCAGGTCAGGTTTTGTAGCTATGGTTCATACTCCTTTTCTCTTGCATGATAGTATTTACTCATACCAACTATTTTCAAATTTGAAGGATGGAATTGAAACTCCAATGGCGCAATAGGTATGTTTTAAACCTGTTTCTTTAACTGGTTTGTTGTTGTAACCTGCTCTATGTTGATTTCAGTTTCAATTGAATAGACAGTTATGTTCTCATGTCATGCACATTACAAGTGTTATTATTGCTCTATAGTTACCCACACTTATATTCTGTCTATTCTGCTTTGTCTTGCACAAATATTATTTGAACTGTGTCTCTGTATTGATTTGGCAACAAAAACTAGAATGGTATAAACCATAAAGTGACCATGGTACATAGATATATGTTTGTTTCATGTTGTAATCCTGTCCACTTTACCACTGAACTCATTTACCAAAATGAGCTTCATATACAACATGGTAAACATGTGATGTGTCTGCTTGTTTCTCTTTTACAATGAGGACAAAATATTGGAGAACAGTACCGCGTTATCCAATGGTAAAGGAAGTAATGCAGATAAGGTTCAAGATAGTGAGACATCCCTGTTGGTCTCCAAGAAAGCTGATAAAAACTATCTTGACGACGGTGAGGGAACCCAAAAGTCCTGTCTTGATGTAGTGTTCGAGTTACTGGCCACTACTGCTGGCACAAGCTCTTTGAACTCGCTGCCTGAATCAGTTCGTCTTCTTGAGTCTCAACTTCAAGTTGAAAGACATCGATCAGATGTGCTGCGACAGGAAGCTGAAGGACTGAGGAAGTCCCTGTAGAATTCAGATGCATATTTTTTGGTGCAACAGCAAGCGCTGGAGGATTTTAGTGCCAAACAAGAGAAAGTTAATAAGCTTGCTAAGCATCTTGCCAACATTATGGGTACCTAGGATATTGTTTCTTAAGATCTTCTGAAGTGGTTTCGGTTCTGGATTTGTTTTGCTGCGGCATTTATTTGCGCTGGTCACCAACTTTGACAACTAGTGTATATGATATGCTGCTTTGTTCCCTATATTCGCACTGGTGGCGAACTTTGATGCCCAGTGGATGTAATATGTGTAATAGCCATGATAGCCTAGGGTTAGTCGTCTTGTTTATTTGTTTGCTTGTAGTCATTGCAGTTCTTTTTCCGCGGTTAGCTAGTGGCTGCATTAACCTATTTTTTAAAACTAGGCCACAATAACCATGGGCTAGTATTTACTGTAGTGACACTGGGCCTCCTACTGGCCGTAGAAACAATGGGCCTTCTATGGGCCATATAAACAATGGGCCTTCTACGGGCCGTAGAAACAATGGGCCTTCTGCGGGCCGTAGAACAATGGGCCTTCTGCGGGCCGTATTATCAATGGGCCTTATACGGGCCGTATAATCGATTGGCCAAACATGGGCCAAACAGACCGCATTATGGCCGTAAACGGGCTAGAGTTGGAATTGTCCGTTCATGGGCCGTATTTGATGACGCTATGAAATTGGCCTAACGTATTAACGGACCACAAACGGGCCCACTATAACCACGGGCTGAATTTGGCCCACAAGTAGAAAATGACATTAACGGGCCATAAGTAAACGAATGCTGGAAATGAGCGCAAGAATAAATGGGCTCTGAGAAGGCCGAAAGATAACATGGGCTGGAAACGGCCCAACGGAATAACGGGCCGTTAATGGGTATAAAGTGATACACTATTCATTACGGGCCAGTTTCACCATGGGCCGTTAATGGGTATAAAGTGATACACTATTCATTACGGCCCAGTTTCTCCACGGGCCGTTAGTAGGCCAAGAGTTACATAGGGCCTCATATGGGCCGAAAGACATCATGGGCCATACATGGGCCAGAAGAGAAAACGGGATGGAATCATATTGGATGGCCCAGATGACACTACTGCGCCTAATTCGGATAGGGTGTAACGGGCCTTGGGTTAGCGGGCTGTAAATGGGCTATATTCGAACAGGCCATTAACAGGCTTTCCATGGGCCGGCCCGCCAGCTTTTGACCAAGTCAAACGGGCCGGACTTTTCACAGGAATGGGCCTCTGTTGGGCCGTGCCACGTGTCAACGTATCATAGGCGCCTTCCGTCCAATGAGTGGTTGACATCTGTCCCAACGATGAGCCGACACGTGTTTCCTCCAGCCAATGATGATTTTACATGTGGAAAATCCCCATTGTTCGGGGCTGTTAATGGGTTATCGGGTCCAAAACCCGACCCGATGGCTTAACGGCGTTCCGTTACGGTGGATGCCATGTGTCGGTCACCCTTGACGAAAGCACTTCTGTGATGAAGATTTATCGTCATGGAAGTGGAAACTTCCGTGATAATAATTTTGGTAATGTCATGGAACACTTGTACGACAACACAGGTATGACTATCTTGATTCTGTCATAAATTGTCATGGATGTGCATGCATGAGAAAAAAGCGACCTACTGTGGCAAACACGTATCATCATGGAAGTGTATTTTTTTTGTAGTGTGAAACCGCCTTGGGCTCCATGGTGACCTCCATCTCGCCGTCCTGCTGGTCTTGGTCTCATTGCACTGGTATGGAAACCTTTGCTTGACGCCTTGGTACTCCCCGCCTACGCTTGCCTCCTTAGCACGAAAGAGGAAACATGGACACTATGCGCGCTGGCGCCCGCCTGGTCTCGATCGTCATGGCTCACGTCATTGGAACCTCGCGAGGTTTGCCTTGCCTTGATCTCTCCGCCCCTCTCGAGCCAGCTTGGTGAGGCCGCTCCCGAGGAGGTCTTGTGTCGTCCGCATTGCGAGGCTTGGCCCCTTGCGAGGGTCTTGAATGCTTGTTGGTGAAGATGGGTCGTACGGGCCCGCTCGCAGACCCACGCCATGGGCGCAGGTAGGCAAGTCTGGGGACCCCCGTTTCTAGAACGTCGACAGCTTCTGCTTCCAATTGGAATTACCTCCTCCAGTGTCCTGGCCGACTGGTTTGCTCTTGCCGCTGCGGAGCCGGTCTTCTTCTTCGCCGTTTGCGTATCGAGTAGTTATCTCCATCATTCGGGTCAGAGACATGTCTCCTATACGACCGAATTTCAGGTTGAGCTCCCGATACCGAACGCCCTCCTTGAAGGCGCAAACTGCTTGGTGCTGAGACACATTATGCACCGTGTGATGCAAAGTGGACCACCTCCGAATGTAATCCCTCAAAGTTTCATTCGGTTTTTGCACACATTGTTGCAATTATGCCAATCCTCCTGGTCATTTGCACATGCCCTCGAACGTTCTGACAAACACTCAGGCCAACTCTTCCCAGCTGAATATACTGCCCGGAGCCAAATGATTCAACCAAGCTCTAGTCGACCCTTCAATCATTAGGCGAAGGTGCTTCATGGCCACTTCATCGTTTCCTCTACCGATCTGCAGAGCCACTCGGTAGTCCTCAAGCCAGGTGTCAGGCTTTGATTCACTAGTGAACTTACTAATCCCAGTTGCCAACCTGAAGTTGGGAGGGATCACTGCAGGCGTGATGGCTCTGCTAAAACACTCGGGACCAGAAACATGCACTCTGCTTCTAGTTGGGCGATCTCTGTCTTGCCCTTCTCTATGTGTTTGATTCCTGTCCACCAAACCTTCCACCCAAATTGACCTTTGTAACACCCCGGTGTAATGATGCTACAGTAACCCCCTGGGGTTCAGTTAATTATTTTGCTAAACAAGTGCTTGATCATCTTTGTCTCCTCTCTCTTTCAAATTCCAGTTGAATTCAAATTCAAATTTTGTGTGGAATTCAAAATGCTCAAACATGAAAACTAAAATGTTCATCATGTGTGAAGTATTCTTCTGGTAATATTGGTGGTGAACCAACATTTTTGCAAAATGTGAAGGTGGCCTAAAATGGCTAAAACAGAAAAGCTAAAAAAAGAAAGAAAAAGGAAAAGGGGAAAGGAAAATAAAGAGACAGGGAAGTGCCCCCTCCCTCGACCGAACCCCTCTGGGCCGGCCCAACTACCCCCCATCCTAGGCGACCCATCTCCCCTGGTCGCTCTCTTCCCCCCTTCCTGTTCCCCGACCCGACTCGCTACAGGCGCCGTCCCCGCCGGACCCGCCTCGCCGGCGACGCCCGGGCGAGGGGATAAGGCCTGCGCCTCCTCGCCTCCGTGATTCCTGCCTCCACTTGCACCACCCACTCCCCTCTCCCACTCCGCCTGATCCTCCTCTCCTCCTCTCAGTTTCACTCGCACCCGATGCGACCACCGATGTCGCCTCGCCATGGTCATGGCCGACGACCTCCCCGAGCTACGCGAAGACATCGAGGAGTACCACCGTCATCACCTGCGTCGACTACGGCCAGTAGCGCGAGCTGGGAGGCACTGCAGCCCCGGATCCCCGTCGTCTTCCAACTCGGGCACTGTCGCCCTCGCCGTCGAACTCCGGCAACTCCGAGCCGCCCCCGAGCCCACTTCGCGCATCTGCATGAGCGATGTGAGTTCCCCTTCCTTTCCCCTCTCCCCTCTCTCGCGTAGGCCGCCTCACTCTCTATCTTGCTTGCCGCTACCGTCGTAGCTCGCCGCCGCCCTGCTCCATAGCCGTCGTGGCCGTGCTCGCCATCGAGCTCTGTCGAGCACGGCACCGTGCCCAGCACACTTCAAGCACCCCAGCGCACATCGCCGCGCCTCCGCCCGTGCTCCTAGCCCGATTCCACCCGTGCCCGAGCTTCGACCTCCGCCGTTGAGGTCGCCACCGTCGTTGCACCCCGCACTCCGGCCGTGCCGTAGCCCCAAAACGACGCGGCTTCGCCTCCGCTTTCGAACGCGCTATCACGCGGACCAAACGGTACCCCGTATCCCGTTTCCAGCGAAGTCCCGAGCTGCTCCGCCGCATTTTTGATCGCCGAAGTTGTCTCCGGCGCCGACGCAGACGTGGCGTAGTGCGCCCCGCCTTTGTGTCACTGCCAGTGGGGCCCAGGGACACTAGTTGACTGGGTTGTCTAGTCAACCCTGCTGACTGGGCAACACCAGCCACTGACCAGTGGGGCCCTCCCCCCTAATTAATAGGAATTAATTAAATTAGTTTAGTTAACCTAAATTAGACACTGACAGGTGGGCCCAGTAGTTTTACTAACTAAATTTAGATTAGTTTGAACCCTGTTTAACCCACTGTCTATGACAGGTGGGTCCCCCGTGTCAATTTGACTAGTCAACCGAACTGTTGGCTGCTGACATCACTCATACACCATGCTGACGTCATATTCCATTTCTGTTAATTTATTTAATTCCAGAAATTTTTTAAACCTTTAGAAATTCATAGTAATTAAACCGCAACTCCGACGAAAATGTTTTCTATATGAAAGTTGCTTAGAAAAATACAACGAATCCGAATACGCGGTCCGTTCATCTGTCACATGCCCCTAGCATGATGAACTTGGAACTTTCCCCCTCTTTTCCGTTGTCCGGAATCCACCTAACGCCGGGAATTCATCCTCGGATGTTTCCCCCTTTCGTCTGCAACATGTAGTACCGCGTTAGAGCACGCCTAGCGCTACGTATCATCATGTCATGCTTAGTGATACCTCTGTTTGCTATGTATTTACTGTTTCTTCCCCCTCTTCTCTCCGGTAGACCCCGAGACCGATGATGGAGCTTTGATCGACTACGTCACCGACGACCCCTCCTTCTTATCTGAGCAACCATGCAAGCAAACCCCCTTGAGCATTCTGATATCGCCTATTTCTTTTCCTCTCATGCTTGCATTACAACTGCTACTACTTTCTGTATGATCCTACTCTGATGCATAGCCTGTTGTTGTTACCTGCTTTTATACCTTACCTACTTATCCTAAACTGCTTAGTATAGGTTGGTTAGAGATCCTTTAGTGACCCCCACCTTGTCCCAGTTGCCCCGCTTTATGTTCGATGACTCGATCAACATGATCGAAGACCAGGCCCTGGCACCGCACATCACTTTCCCCTTAGTTGTTCGACACTACTGGGTTACTATCGAGTACCGAGGGTGAGACCTCTACAACACTTCTGATGTTAACCCTGTAGTGTAGTCATTCGGTCGTGGTCATCGACGGTGATTTCCTCCTTAACCACTTCCAATACGACTCTGTCGTGCAACCCCTCAAGTGTGAACCTTGGGGGTGATTCCTCTTACGTTCACCTTTATGATTACATCTAGTGGAATTCATCGGGGGTGATTCCTCGGGTTTTCCCCTTGGTGTTAGACACACAGTTACTATGGTTACTATGACTTTGCACTGAGCCATGTTATTAAAGACGGGTCGGCCCTAAGCGGTACCCGCGCGAGCATAATTGCGAGCGATGTGGAGTCGGGTTGACCTGGAAGGTGCCCGCGAGATACTTACGAGGCGTGGCCCATCATTCTTAGCCCTTGCCACAAGTAGTTGAGACGGGGCAACGGGGTCACATCTTTCGCGAGTCTCTGCTTGTTACCGCGCGTTCCCAATCCACTACGATTTGGATATTTGATCCGAGGGGCCTCTGGCCTGATAGCACTAACCATCATGTGGGCATAGTATGGGTGTTCTGCGTCATATACATCAGCCAAAGCTTAATAGACGTCAGCGACTGAGCGGTGTGCGCTGGGTTGGACTGCGTAAGCTCCTTCCTTGTTGAAGGAGGTAGCTAGGTCTGCTCACCGGCCGCCCGCGCAACGTGCAGGAGTTCCCGGGGTGATGGCCCATGACCCCTGGGGGCATAACCTCTCTATTAAGCCTAGGTCGGGTTGCGGCGTATTGTTTGGCCGAGGCCGGGCATGACCCAGGAAAGTGTGTTCGACCGGATTTAATCGAGCGTAGTGGGTAAGTTGGTGCACCCCTGCAGGGAAGAAAACTTCTAACGATAGCCTATCCTACGGTAACGGACACTTGGAGTTGTATCCCGATCGATACAACTAGAACTGGATACTTGAGATGAGACCTGGAGATGAGACTTGGATATGAGATGATAACTGGATAGTATGGCTCTGGGATTGCTTTCTCGCAGGGAGTCGAGAAAGGATCTCTGGCCGAGGTTGATAACATTACTGCTACTTTACTATATGCTACTCTACTCCCTCCTATTGCTGCAAGATGGTGGTTTCCAGAAGATGCTAGTCTTCGATAGGCTAGGCTTTCCCCTTCCCTTCTGGCATTCTGCAGTTTAGTCCACAAATACAACCCATTCCTTTGATACAAATGCATACTTAGTTTAGATCTGATGTAAGTCTTGCGAGTACTTTGGATGATGTACTCACGGTTGCTTTGCTACTCCTTTTTCCCCATACCCGATTGTTGCGACCAGATGACGGATCCCAGGAGCCAGACGATGCCACTGATGACTACTACTACCCGGAGGATGCTTACTACTACGTGAAGACCGCAGACGACTAGGAGTAGTTAGGAGGCTCCCAGGCAGGAGGCCTTGCCTTTTCGATTGTTGTTGCTTTTGTGCTAGCCTTCTTAAGGAAAACTTGTCTAACTCATGTCTGTACTCAGATATTGTAGCTTCCGCTGACTCTTGTGTATTCGAGCCCTCGAGGCCCCTGGCTTGTAATATAAAGCTTGTATTATTTTAATTTGTGTCTAGAGTTGTGTTGTGATATCTTCCCGTGAGTCCTTGATCTTGATCGTACACATTTGCATGTATGATTAGTGTACTATTGAATCGAGTTGGTATCAGAGCCGACTGCCTATAGGTATCCCCCTTTCCAACTCCTTGGCCGAAGTCGAGTCTAGTCACTACAAAAACTTTTACTAACATGGTTGTGTGGCTTACGGGCCCACGTCGCCATTGGGTGGTATTAGGATCTTTTATTCCTCGTCTATACTCTGGGACTCTGATCTCTCTTCTATTCGGGTTAAAATGGTTTTACTAACTCTAACATTAGGATCCCATGAACACATCCAGCACAAAGATGGATAAGCCATAGTTTTCCTTAGAATAGTGTTCTGGATAGTACACACACCATCGTGATGACAACGAAGTGGTATCCATCGTACCTCTTTCATTATGCATGTTTCATCATGAATGATCCTTGTTTTACAAATGCTCAATGCTGAACTACCCCCCCTGTTACTTGTTAGCAGGATGATTAGACCCGCTGGTCATGGCCGTGGTGCCAACGATCCACCACCACCTGAATTCTTTGCTGGAATGATGCAACAGTTTGAGCTGAATCGCCAATTCATGGAAGGAATGATGGCTCAGTTTCCTCGTCCGAACATGAATCAACAGCCAACCCCAAGAACTCTGTAGGCCTTCATGCGTCTCAACCCAACTATGTACCGCAGCTCAACTCAACCCCTTGATGCTGATGACTGGCTCCGCGACATCACATATGAAATGGAGTCTGCTAGTGTGGCCCCTGCTAGCTATGTCACCTTTGCATCTTTCTTTCTGAAGGGTCCTGCTGCTCAATGGTGGGATAGCCACAGGCATACCCTACCTGCTGGAACGGTCATCACTTGGCCGGATTTCCAAGCTGCCTTCTGTGCCCTCTTCATTCCTCAGGGAATCATGGACAGGAAGAAGCGAGATTTCCGCAACCTCACCCAAGGCAACAATACTATAGATGCTTATCAGCGGGAATTTCTGGACTTGTATCGTTATGCTGAAGAAGACATTGCAACTGATGCTTGTAGGCAAGAAAAGTTCCGTGATGGACTTCACCCTGATATTAAGCTAGCACTGATCTCTCATGACTTTGCCGACTTCGCCACCTTCGTGAACAAGGCTATTCAGGTTGAGACTGGTCTTCAGGAACACCAGGGATCCCTTAGGTGCAGGCGTGATGCTGGCTCATCTTCGGGCCCGTCAGCGCAGAAGCGTCGGATATGGATTCCCCACAACATGTATCGTCCAACTGCGCCTGCACCAAGACAGTCCTATGCCGCACCTCGTCTGCCTCCTCCACCACAGAGGCAGCCCCTTCGGACTATACCACCCCAAGCTTCTGCTCACAATCCCAATGATGGTTTGTGCTTCAAGTGTGGCCTTCTGGGCCATCGTTCCAGGAACTGCCCTCAGAATCAGAACCAGCTGGCTTTGCCTTGAACTGGCCGTAACAACCAGCCCCACAACAACAATGTCAGATAGTATGGTCGTGGTCAGGATAATCATGTTGATATGAATGAATCTCAAGACCAGCATGCTACTGTGATGGGTACTCTCCTTGTTAATTCAGTACCAGCATCTGTTTTATTTGATTCAGGAGCATCGCATTCATTCATGTCAGAAAATTTTGCATATGCACACGACATTCGATGCGAGCCCATGAACACCCCGATAGTGGTACGCACCCCTGCGGGTTAGTGTCGAACTACCATGATTGGTCGCGATGTCCCCATTGAAATTGAAGGGTTGGAATTTCATGTTTCTCCCATTATTCTGGAGTCTTCCAACATGGACTTCATTCTGGGAATAGAATGGTTGAAAGCACATACTGCCTCCATCGTTTGTGCCACCAAAGTCGTTCACCTCCTACATCCTTCCGGTGAGATAGTAAGCTACCATGCTCAACTTGTTCAAAACGCTGAAGCACGACTTTGTGTCTTGGATGCTTTGAACGCAACACCTCTTGAGGGAATTGAAAAGATTCCAGTTGTGCGCGACTTCCTAGATGTCTTTCCAGAAGAACTTCCAAGAATACCCCCTGCCCGGGCTGTCGAGTTCGTCATCGATTTGAAACCAGACACCGTTCTTATAGCCAAACGACCCTACAAGATGCTGCCTCATGAACTCCTTGAACTTAAGGAGGAAATTGAGAAATCTCTTCGTAGTGGTTTCATTCGTCCAAGTTCCTAAGCTTGGGGAGCACCTTCTCTATTTGTGAAGAAGAAGGATGGAACGAATCGTTTGGTACAAGACTATCGTCCTATCAACCAAGCTACAATTCAGAACAAATATCCACTTCCTCGGATCAATGATCTGTATGATCAACTGGCTGGTTCATCAATATTCTCTAAACTCGACTTTAGGTTGGGTTACCACCAGATCCGTGTTCGTGAAGAGGATATTCCAAAGACCGCATTCGTCACTCATTATGGTTCTTACGAGTACACCGTCATGTATTTTGGCTTGACCAATGCTCCAGCCACTTTCTCTCGTCTGATGAACTACATATTCATGGATTACCTTGACAAGTTCGTCGTAGTCTATATGGATGATATTCTGGTATATTCGAAGAACAAAGAAGAACATGCTGAACATCTTCGACTTGTTCTAGAGAAGCTTTGAGAACATCAACTTTATGCCAAGTATTCCAAGTGTGAATTCTGGCTTCCTGAAGTCACCTACCTTGGTCATGTCATCTCCAAGGATGGTATTGCCGTCAACCTAGAGCACGTTCAGGCTATTCTTGACTGGACCCCTCCGAAGACTATCAAGAAATTCAAAAGCTTTCTCGGTCTTGCTAGCTATTGTCGTTGCTTTGTCGAGAACTTCTCAAAGATTGCCAAGCCACTGACCAATCTTCTTCGCAAAGGCATTAAGTTCGATTGGATAGAAAAATGTCAGGAAAGTTTCTAGGCACTCAAAGACAAGCTGACATCTGCCCGAGTGGTTGCTCCCCCTGATTCTCACAAGGACTTTGTCATCTACGGCGACGCTTCACGTCAAGGATTAGGCTGTGTCCTAATGCAAGAGCGCAGAGTGATTGCTTATGCCTCTCGTCAAGTGCATTCTTATGAAGAGAATTACCTACTTCATGACCTTGAGCTTGCTGCGGTTATCTATGCACTGAAGCTATGGCGACAGTACCTTCTCGGTAATCGTTGCGAGATCTTCACCGATCATCAGAGTCTGAAGTACCTGTTTACTCAGCCAGATCTGAACCTCCATCAGCAGCGATGGATGGAAGCTATTGCTGACTACAACTGCGGTATATCTTATACACCTGGCAAGGCTAATGTAATGGCCGATGCCCTGAGCCATAAGTCTTATTGCAATAATAACATGGTCTTCAAAGCCCAACCCGCCTTTATGAAGAGCTGTGCAAGCTGATCCTTCAACTAGTTCCACAAGGTTCTCTGAATAACCTTGTCCTGGAACCAACTCTGCTGAAAGCAATTAAGTCTGCTCAAGCCAAAGATGCTCACGTGGATTTGATGAAAAAGGATCTTGCCTTAGAGAAATCCCGAGATTTCTCGCTTGCTGAACATGGGACCTTATACTTCAGAGATCGCATTGTCGTACCCCGATTTGAGCTTATGACAGAGAAGGTGATGAAAGAAGTGCATGACACCCCTCTCTCTATTCACCCAGGAAGTACCAGGATGTATCTAGACATCCGTCAGAAGTACTGGTGGTCTAATATGAAGCAAGACATTGCCCGATATATTGAAGAATGTGATGTTTGTCGTCGCGTCAAAGCAGAACATCAGAAACCGGCTGGACTTCTACAACCGCTTCCGATTCCTGAATGGAAGTGGGATAAGATTCAGATGGACTTCGTCACAGGCCTTCCCAAGTCTCAGAAAGGTAATGATGCTATCTTTTTCGTCATCGACCAATTCTCAAAGGTTGCTCACTTTCTGCCAGTCAAGGAGACTACCACTGCTAGTCAATTAGCAAATTTGTATATCTCCAGAATTGTTTCACTACACGGCATTCTGAAGGAGATCAGTTCAGACCGTGGCAGTATTTTCACTTCTAAGTTCTGGGATAGTTTCCAAGAGGCAATGGGAACTCATATTACCTTAAGCACTGCTTATCATCCCCAATCCCAAGGCCAAGTCGAGCGAGTCAATCAAATTCTTGAATACATGCTTCGAGCTTGTGTTATTTCTTTTGGCAAGAAGTGGGAAGAATCTCTCCCTTATGCAGAATTCTCTTATAACAAAAGTTATGAAGCCAGCTTGAAGATGGCACCCTTTGAAGTGCTTTATGGACGTAAGTGCCGAACCCCTCTGAATTGGTCAGAAACTGGGGAACGGACGCTCATTGGTCCAGACATTATGCAACAAGCTGAAGAGCAGGTTCGCATTGTCCGGGATAATCTCAAGGCGGCCCAGTACCGTCAGAAGAGCAACTATGACCGGAAACACTGGGGTTCAACTTATCAACCCGTGAACAAGCTTATCTGCGTGTCACTCCTTTGAGAGGCACTCATTGGTTCGGAGTCAAGGGCATGCTAGCTCCACGCTACATTGGTCCCTTCCGCATTCTGGCCCGTCGTGGACTGGTGGCTTATCAACTGGAGTTTCCACCTCAGTTCTCTCATGTTCATGATGTCTTCCACGTATCGCAACTTCATCGATGCTTCAAGGATCCGGAACGTGAAGTGGATCCGGAATTGATTGAAGTTCAAGATGATCTCACATACAAGGAGCATCCGATCTGCATTCTTGAAGAAGTTGAACGTCGAACACGCCAGAAGGTTAGCAAGTTCCTCAAGGTGCAATGGTCAAATCATTCTAAAGATGAAGCCACTTGGGAACGCGAGGATAACCTCCGTGATGAGTACCCCGACCTGTTCCCTTCTACCTCTTAATTATTGGGACGAGAATTTCTTTTAGAGGAGGAGAGTTGTAACACCCCGGTGTAATGATGCTACAGTAACCCCCTAGGGTTCAGTTAATTATTTTGCTAAACAAGTGCTTGATCATCTTTGTCTCCTCTCTCTTTCAAATTCCAGTTGAATTCAAATTAAAATTTTGTGTGGAATTCAAAATGCTCAAACATGAAAACTAAAATGTTCATCATGTGTGAAGTATTCTTCTGGTAATATTGGTGGTGAAACAACATTTTTGCAAAATGTGAAGGTGGCCTAAAATGGCTAAAACAGAAAAGCTAAGAAAATAAAGAAAAAGGAAAAGGGGAAAGGAAAAGAAAGAGAGAGGGAAATGCCCCCTCCCTGGACCGAACCCCCTGGGCCGGCCCAACTCCCCCCATCCTAGGCGGCCCATCTACCCCGGTCGCTCTCTTCCCCCCCTTCCTGTTCCCCGACCCGAGTTGCTACAGGCGCCGTCCCGGCCGGACCCGCCTCGCCGGCGATGCCCGGGCGAGGGTATAAGGCCATCGCCTCCTCGCCTCCGCGATTCCCGCCTCCACTTGCACCACCCACTCCCCTCTCCCACTCCGCTTGATCCTCCTCTCCTCCTCTCAGTTTCACTCACACCCGATGGGACCACCGCTATCGCCTCGCCATGGTCGTGGCCGACGACCTCCCCGAGCTACGCGAAGACGTCGAGGAGTACCACCGTCATCACCTCCGTCGACTACGGCCAGTAGCGCGAGCTGGGAGGCACTGCAGCCCTGGATCCCCGTCGTCTTCCACCTCGGGCACTGCCGCCCTCGCTGTCGAACTCCGGCAACTCCGAGCCTCCCCCTAGCCCACTTCGTGCATCTGCAGGAGCGATGTGAGCTCCTCTTCCTTTCCCCTCTCCCCTCTCTTGCGTAGGCTGCCTCACTCTCTAGCTTCCTTGCCGCTACCATTGTAGCTCGCTGCCTCCCCGCTCCATAGCCGCCAGGGCCATGCTCGCCGTCGAGCTCTATCGAGCACGGCACCATGCCCAGCACGCTTCAAGCAGCACAGCGCACCTTGTTGCGCCTCCGCCCATGCTCCTAGCCCGATTCCACCCGTGCCCAAGCTTCGACCTCCGCCGTTGAGGTCGCTACCGTTGTTGCGCCCCCGCTCCGGCCGTGTCATAGCCCCAAAACGACGCGGCTTCGCCTCCTCTTTCGAACGTGCTATCACGCGGACCAAACGGTGCCCCGTAGCCCATTTCCGGCAAAGTCCCGAGCCGCTCCGCCGCTTTTTTGGTCGCCGCAGTTGTCTCCGGCGCCGACGCAGACATGGCGCAGTGGGCCCCGCCTTTGTGTCACTGCCAGTGGGGCCCAGGGACACTAGTTGACTGGGTTGACCAGTCAACCCTGCTGACTGGGCAACCCTAGCCACTGACCAGTGGTGCCCTCCCCCCTAATTAATAGGAATGAATTAAATTAGTTTAGTTAACCTAAATTAGACACTGACAGGTGGGCCCAGTAGTTTTACTAACTAAATTTAGATTAGTTTGAACCATGTTTAACCCACTGTCTATGACAGGTGGGTCCCCCAGGTCAATTTGACCAGTCAACTGAACTGTTGGCTGCTGACGTCACTCATATGCCATGCTGACGTCATATTCCATTTCTGTTAATTTATTTAATTCCATAAAATGTTTAAACCTTTAGAAATTCATAGTAATTAAACCATAACTCCGATGAAAATGTTTTCTATATGAAAGTTGCTCAGAAAAATACAATGAATCCGAATACGCGGTCCGTTCATCTGTCACATGCCCCTAGCATGATGAACTTGGAACTTTCCCCCTCTTTTCCTTTGTCCGGAATCCGCCTAACGCCGGCAATTCTTCCTCGGATGTTTCCCCCTTTCGTCTGCAATGTGTAGTACCGCGTTAGAGCATGCCTAGCGCTATGTATCATCATATCATGCTTAGTGATACCTCTGTTTGCTGTGTATTTACTATTTCTTCCCCCTCTTCTCTTCGGTAGACCCCGAGACCGATGATGCCGCTGTGATCGACTACTTCAGCGACGACCCTGCCTACTTGTCTGAGCAACCAGGCAAGCAAACCCCCTTAAGCATTCCGATATCGCCTATTTCTTTTCCTCTCGTGCTTGCATTAGAACTGCTACTGCTTTCTGTATGATCCTACTCTGATGCATAGCCTGTTGTTGTTACCTGCTTTTATACCTTACCTACTTATCCTAAACTGCTTGGTATAGGTTGGTTAGAGATCCATCAGTGACCCCCACCTTGTCCCAGTTGCCCCGCTTTATGTTCGATGACTCGATCAACGTGATCGAAGACCAGGCCCTGGCACCGCACATCACTTTCCCCTTAGTTGTTCGACACTACTGGGTTACTATCGAGTACCGAGGGCGAGACCTCTACAGCACTTCTGATGTTAACCATGTAGTGTAGTCATTCGGTCGTGGTCATCGATGGTGATTTCCTCCTTAACCACTTCCAATACGACTCTGTCGTGCAACCCCTCAAGTGTTAACCTCGGGGGTGATTCCTCTTACGTTCACCTTGATGATTACTTCTAGTGGAATTCATCGGTGGTGATTCCTCGGGTTTTCCCCTTGGTGTTAGACACACAGTTACT